>NC_060119.1:665652767-665802767 GCF_021461395.2 Schistocerca americana | reverse complement strand
GACAATTCACGATTTGTGCATAACAATAACACATCCACACATTCTTCCCTGTCGATGTGCGACTGTTGCAGAAAAAATTAAATCACTCTGCTGCCTCATCCTTAATACTCTCCAGTCCTGGTCGCTGCGAACATTTTTTTTTTTCTTTAATTTTATTTTCATAGTTGAAAACCCCTTTGAAAGGAAGATGATTTGCAATGGCAGACGACATAAAAGAAAATTTGCAGATGGCGCTTCGCGCAACCCCGCAAGAGGCTCACCAAGACCGCTTCTGGAAGTGGAAATGACACTGGGAGCGGCGTATCAATTGGGGAGGAGAGCATTTCAAAGGAGGCTGTACACAATAAATAAGCATAGAAAAATTTTGTGGACCAAGTTCCAGAATTTTTTGAACATATCTCGTATATTAACACATGAGTAGACACAATTCCTCCACAAACTACATGCAGCAGTCTTCACACTGTAAAGAGTCCCATGTGGCTCAGCAAATTTGTTTGTAGGAACATTAACCATTACCAGTTTTGAACTAAAACTAATACTACTGTTTAGGATTTTATTCACATGTTTGTTACTATTTTTACAGCACTTTAAATAATATCACATTGACATAAAACTGTGTTAATAAATTTTATATAATTCTATTTTATTACACCATAGTTTAGTTCCTCCTAGTGGAAGGAAAGTTTTACTTAGTACTAGCTGTTAATCGCAGCTGTGCTTGCACGTCAGTAGTTTTTCTTTTTATGATGAATGATAGTGAGTAAATAAGCTATTGTATGTGCAGGAACATCAGCTGCCATCAAATTTCTGCCTGCTCAATTAAGCATAGCTCATGACGTGCGGAACCATCCCTTCCCTCCTCCACCTCCCTCCCAACCCATTGCCACACTGCATAACAATACCTTATACATCAGGTACATTATGAAGCAAATTTAGTAACTGCTTAAACACACTTTATGTTCAGTCATGTAGAGGAAATATTTTCCATTCCTTACTTCACTCTCTTACAGGTTGATTTCTTTGATTTTTTAATAACTTTCTAGAGCAGCCTATGTTTTTCCTCAGGGTTCAAGCTAGGTCCACACAAACTTTCATTGTAATCAGTTCAGTGATTTAGTCATGAAAACATAACCAACAGAGTACTTTCACATTTAATAATATTTGTAGGGAATATGGATTAAACACATTGAGGACTGTATAATCACTGTACTCTAGCTGTCATCCATGGCTGTGCGAGCATATCAGTGAGATGAAATGTGAGTATGGCTTTAGTAGCTGGAAGGCCCTCTTCAAGATGTTAGGCTGTCTGGTGTAAGATATTTTTTATCTGACTACTTCAGTGACTTGCACATCAATGATGATAAAAATCATGATGAGGTCAACAGTCATAAGTAGAAAAAGAATCTGACACAACCAGGAATTGAACCCAGGACCCTGTGATCAAGGGTCAGTAGAGCTAACCACAAGGCATGTCAGTAGTTTTGTTATTATGAGTGATGGTGATGGCACTAAAAGAAAATGTGGCCTTTTAATATTATTAAATAACATCAAAATAACAAAATAAGAAAATAAATAATTTGTAGTTTGGTGCAGTGCAAATTGTATAATATTTCTACATGTAATAATGTGAACTGCTCTCACGTTTCTGCCTGTTACCCATGGTTGCGCTCACATATCATAATCAAACACAGCCTGACTAAAATCCTCCACACTGTACATGTACAAGCATAATGTCTCTCTGTTTGTCATGCAGCATTTAAATGAGAATCATCGTGAGTCTCAAGAGACTCAGAAGCGATAAGACACATGTGATACTTAGAAGCTAAAATACACCAGGGTTGTGACATATTAGTATGTAAATATGGATTAAACATGTTGAGCATTGTATAAACATTGTATTAATTATGTTGAATTGTATTATGAAGAACATATAAAAAAATAAAAGCTTTTTCACAAATATGACAACGTTCAAAGGTAAAAGAGGAAACATCTTTTTCAAAGAGTAATTATTGTTCCACAATTGGTGTTACATTCTACAAATCAACAAATATCTTGTACCACACCCTTTCTAAAGTATCTTTTGTTCTTCCTTGATGTTCAAGCTATCTCCAAACCAAATTTCATCAAAATTAGTTCAGCGATTTAGTTGTGGAAGTCTCACTGACGGTGTTAGTTTTGCTTTTATAATACTAGTATGGAAGTAAGGATGTTTGCTGTGCATTAATACTAATTTATCAACAGAAAGGCAATCCCTCACTTACAGTGGATTGGTGTATAGAGCACATGAAAACATAACAGAAAACAGCATTCACACTAGCATTAGACCAAGTCTTGGGGCCACAGGAGTGTGTGTGTGGTGTGGTATAGTCCTACGTAGTGTGAGGTGACATTTTGTTGTACCCAGCATTCTAACTTTATATGTTTATAATATGACTCATTTTACTTTAATGTGAGTTTCAATGACAAAAACATTTTTAGTCCAACATTTTTAGTCCACCTGCACAAGACAGTGCCTGCAATGATTAGTAACTGTCTGTTTAGCTTGCCTGTAATTTGACCTATGATAAAAACAACTCAGTGAATACATGAGTACAAACTCCCTGGTCACTTGGCCACTGCCTAAATAGCTACAGGACCAAAAATTTTGTTTCAATTTTATGTCATCAGAGATTTTCACTGCTATGTAAACTGAGCTGATAAGAGTCAACTGTGAGCAGTTTTTTTAGTGCCTCGAGTAACATTGATTATGTTTCTCAGCTAAAAGATCAATATCCAAGATGTAAAGCAGATGTTAAGCTTAAATTAGTGAAATAAAATTTTATTAGACATTAATTTATACACATTATATGGAAGTAAAATGAGACAGTTAAAAATATGAGTACCTATGACTGAACAGGGAACTTGCAGTTCATCAGTGCTAAAGGCCAGTATGACCTTAAACTGGTTTGAGTACAAGCTAATGAAAAGGAGATAGAGATGTTTCCTGATACTTCAGAAGCATTTGATTAAGCATCGCACCAATTCTTATTAATAAAAGTATGCTTATATGGGTCACCAAATAGAATTTGTGACTGTATTAAGGATTGCATGATAGGCAGGATGCATAATGTTATCTTAGATGTAGAGTCATCAACAAACATAGAAGTAACTTATGTGTGCCCATGGAAGTGTCTCAGTACCTTCGCTGAATTTTTCTGCATTAATGATATGGCAAACAATACTGATAGTAAACACAGGATTTTTTCAGATGATGCAGTTAAAATAACAAAGCACTGTCTGAAAAAAAGCTGCCAGACAGATTAGAACTTAGCCTACAATTACAGTATCAATGAGTCACAACTGGAATCAATCAACTCATACAAATTCTTGGTGTATTGATTTGTGGGGACATTATAGGTAAAGACAATGGCAGACTTCAACTCACTGGTATGATACTGGGTAAACACAGTCAGTTCACAATAGTACTTGCTTAAAAACTTGTGCAACCCCTTTAGAATATTGTTGAAGTGTATGGGGACTAAACCAAATAGGATTAACAGGGAGTACTGAGTGAATACAAAGAAGGGTAGGGCACATGGCTGGTGGTTTGTTTGACTGGTGGAGGAGCTTCACATACCCACTTAAAAATGTGAGAGGCAGATTACTGAAGAAGACACCCACTTTACCCACAGAAGTCCACCTAAAAAGTTACAAGAACCATTGAGTGGCGAATATAGGAATTTACTATGAACCCTTGCATATCACCTCCATAGAGATTGCGAAGATGAGGTCAGAGTAACTCCAGTGCCCACTGAGCCATTTAAGCAGTCACTCTTCCCATGTGCACGCTCTCTCTCTCTCTCTCTCTCTCTCTCTCTCTCTCTCTCTCTCTCTCTCTCTCACACACACACACACACACACACACACACACACACACACACACACACACTCTCCTGTGGTCCTAAGACTTGGTCTAATGCTAGTGTGAATGCTGTTTTCTGTTATGTTTTCATGTGCTCTATACACCAATCCACTGTAAGTGAGGGATTGCCTTTCTGTTGATAAATTAGTATTAATGCACAGCAAACATCCTTACTTCCATACTAGTATTATAAAAGCAAAACTAACACCGTCAGTGAGACTTCCACAATTAAATCGCTGAACTAATTTTGATGAAATTTGGTTTGGAGATAGCTTGAACATCAAGTAAGAATAAAAGATACTTTAGAAAGGGTGTGGTACAAGATATTTGTTGATTTGTAGAATATAACACCAAATGTGGAACAATAATTACTCTGTAGAAGGTGCATTCAAAGAGCTGATCTTAGTGATGACACACACAAAATGTGTGCAGGCACATTTGTAGGCATATCAACATTGATGTTTGAAAGCATTACACAATTTCATACACACTAAGCTAAAGGAGCTTTGTCTTCTGTGGCCAGGCAAATGTTGAGAATGTGATAAAACTAGTCACAATACAATGGGCTAAAACACAAATTTGTGGAGTTTAGTTCTAAATAGTGAAAAATGTGCAGTATCCAATGTTAATACAAGAGTACAAACAGAAGCCATGAGCTGAAAATGTGTGTACAACTAGTTCAAATGCCATGAATTTGAAAGGAAACTGTTGATTATGTGCCAAATTTAATTCATCGATTAAAAAGCACAATGACAGTGCCAGGATTTGTTGCACATCCTGATGCTGACTAAGTAAACAAATACAAGAGTTAGCCTAAGGCCACACACATTAAACTACTGGGGATTTCGATGCAGTGTGACCTAAATGATGTCATCTACATGCCATCATCAGAGGGGATGACAGCTAGCATTACCTGTTTAGTAGCAAATCCAAGAGACAATCAATGAGAAAATGTCCTCCAGATTCCTTGTGTCTCAAAAAGCATGAAAGAATTTTCTCTAAAAGTACAGGATCAAAATATCAGATCACTTTGTAGGAATCCACCAATTTTATGAAGTCAGTCTTTAAATATGGTTTAGCTTACCACACCTATTCCTAACTATGGTAACTTAAGTCTATATGAAGTTACCAAAAGTTTTCTTCAATGCATTAACAGTCCACAATGTTTACCCTATGATGGTGAATGTTAATGAACCACATCCCTCCAGATCACTTTCAGTGATGAAGTAGTCATCTCTTTACTCTATTTTTTCATTACACTGATCATTTCTATCACAAAATAATGTTATCTGACCAAAAGTGATGGTCTGTGGTGGCATTTCTTTTCACAACAGGATGCCTTTGATTGTCACCCATGGCACCCTTAAATCTAAGTCGAATGCCAGCAATATTCTACACCCTATTTTGTTGCCTTTCATAACAAGCTATCCTGGACTTACATTTCAGCAAGATAATGCCCACCCACACACAGCAAGACTTTCTACTGCTTGACTTCATGCTTGCCAAATCCCACGTTGGCATGTTTGCCAGATCCCACATTGGCCTGGATGGGTGACTGATCTCCCCCTCACTGAGAACTTCTGGAGCATTACAGGCAGGGTCCTCCAACAGTCTCAGGATTTTTCTGATCTAACATGTCAATTGGACAGAATTTGGCATGATAACCCCTCAGGAGGACATTCAACAACTCTATCAATCAGTGCTAAGCCAAATAACTGCTTGCACATTGCACATAAGAGTCATAAGTGGCCCAACACATTACTGACTTGTTAAATTTATGAATCAATTTCAATTGTTCTGAAAATGCAATCATTTATTTGTCTTTACATGTACATCATACCTACTGATTTCTGTCCCATTCAAATAATTCCTTCGTGATGCCTTTTTTGTCTTAGAGTGTATCTGAGAAGTACAAACAGATGGCAGGGATGTTTCACGGCACTTTACTATATAAGTGACTTATTAGTGGTTTCTTCATTCACCTCTGCCTTTCTTGTGTTGTGACCTGATATTTGTGAGTGTTTCGTATCGAGCAACTTAACCTCTTACCTGTGTTTACATTCCGCGCTGACCAGTTGCAGCTGTAGCGGCGCATCGAAAGCTAAGTACTAATTAATTGTGTGTGTATAGTGGTTTTATTTAGGAACTTTAGTAGTCTTCAACCAGTGTTCTTGGTGTTTCTGGTGAAATAATTTCAGAAGAATCTTTTGGGAACTGTTTTCAGTTTCGTTACTGTGTCATTAGACGTTTGATTCTCTTTCTGTATTAGCCTTCTGTTATATTCTCATTTGTTGTTGATTAATACTGTTAATAATAGTAGTTACTTCCTTGTAGAGTAAGTCTGTGATTATTGTAGTCAGGTTTTTAACATCTTATTGTAATAGCGGAACTTAGATAAGTAGTTTTCTTGTTTCAATAAGTGTAAATTTTACCATGAGTGAGAAGTGTTGGCTTTGCCGTAGGTTCCTGAGTAGTGGATTGTGGTGTTAGACTTGTTTGAAGTATTTTCACTGGGGGGAATGCAGTGGGGAAGCCAGTGCGCATTCTGGTGAGATCCTCTCCTGGAACTGCAGATTATGTAGCAAGAGTAAGTTGATAGAGGAGCAGGAGCGTAAGATCTGTGCCTTTCAGGTGCAGTTGAAAAACGCACAGGAGGAGCTAGATAGTATGAGGAGGGAGGAGGGGGTTGGGGAATGGGAGCTGGCTGTTGGCAAGAGATCTGCTAGGGGAAGAAGATTTTCAGATAGTTTTACTATTGGTGTTTGCAATAGATATGACCAACTGTCAGAGTCTAGTGGAGAGGAATCTCTAGTAGCTGTAGATGTAGGAAGTATGCAGCAGACCTCAGCAGTTACGGTGGCTAGGACAGTTGCAAAGTCGAAGAGAAAGAAGAAGGTTCTGCTGTTAGGTAGTTCTCATGGTAGACGTGTAGGCCAGCAGTTGCAGGAAGTATTGGGGAGTGAGTACCAGGCCACCAGCACTGTGAAGCCTAATGCAGGATTGGCTCAGGTGACTTAACACAGGGGGGCTATGTAGGGATTTTACTAAAGAGGATCAGGTAGTGATTGTGGGTGGGGCCGGTAATAGTATTGATAGGGATGGGGAGTATGACATAGATGGTGACCTGGAAAAGACAGCCACTTAGACTGGCAACATAAATGTCCATTTCGTGGAACTGTTTCAGCGTCACGATCGGCCTCATCTCACTACAGCCATCAGGCGTAATTACATGAGACTTGGGGGTGAGCTGATGACAGAAAGCATGAGTCACATTTCAGTGGTGTCGGTGGAGTCTATCAGCAGGACGGGTTTCATTAGACATGGCCTGCACCTCAACAGGTATGGGAAGGGGAGGCTGGCAAAGCTTATAGGTGACAGCATAGGTGGAGGTGGTGGGATCACTCATGGGAAAATTCCTGCAGTAGTGGGTGTTAGAGCTGCACCTTTTCTAGATTGAAGTCAGCTGATAGGTATTCCTGCTTAAGGGAAGTCTCTCTAACAAAGGAACCACTTTTGACAAAGCTTAGATATCCGAGTAATGAGGAAATTAGTATATTTCATCAAAACATACAAGGTATTAGAGATAAAGTTAGTGAACTGCTTATAGATGTTGACTCTGAAATTATTGGTATATCTGAACACTTCTTAAGTAAGGAGATAATTCAGAGGCTTCCTTTACCAGGATACAGGTTGGCTGGCAGCTTTTCTAGGAGCTCTTAGCGGTGTGAAGGAGTAGCCATATATGTGAAAAACGGCATCCCATTTGAGTCAATTGATGTTTCGAAGTACTGCACTGAAAAGGTGTTTGAATGTTGTGCAGGTGTGGTTAAATTTAATGGAGCTAAACTTCTAACTGTTGTTATTTATAGATCCCCAGACTCCGAATTCACAACATTTTTGCTGAAGCTAGAGGAGGTTCTTGGTTCACTTTACAGAAAATACAAAAAGTTAGTTATGTGTGGTGACTTCAACATCAATTGTATAAGTGATTGTGCAAGGAAAAGGATGCTGGTAGACCACCTTAATTCATATAATCTTATGCAAACCGTATTCTTTCCAATGAGAGGGCAATGGAACAGTAGAACAACCACAGACAACATTTTTGTTCATTCCTCATTACTAGAAGGGCATTCTGTTAGTAAAAAGGTGAATGGCCTTTCAGATCATGATGCACAAATTTTAACTCTAAAAGATTTTTGTGCTGCAACACATGTTAAATATAGTTATCAACTGTTTAGGAAAGCTGATCCAGTTGCTGTAGAGACCTTTGTAAACCTTATCAACGAACAAGAGTGGCAAGATGTTTATGGCGCTGATACAGTAGATGATAAATATAATGCTTTTCTCAAGACTTTTCTCGTGCTCTTTGAAAGTTGCTTTCCGTTAGAACATTCAAAACAGGGTACTAGCACAAACAGGCAGCCTGGGTGGCTGACTAGAGGGATAAGAATATCTTGTAGAACAAAGTGGCAATTATATCAAAAGGTTAGAAACAGGCAAAATCTAAATGCAGCAGCCCATTAGAAACAGTATTGTAAGGTGCTTAAAAATGTTATTAGGAAGGCAAAACGTATGTGGTACGCAGATAGAATAGCTAAGTCTCAGGATAAAATTAAAACCATATGGTCAGTCGTAAAGGAAGTGGCTGGTCTGCAGAGACAGGTCGAGGATATAGAATCAGTGCGTAGTGGGAATGTCCGTGTTACTGATAAGTCGCTTATATGTACAATATTTAATAATCACTTTCTGAATATAGCAGGTGAACTAAATAGAAACCTAGTCCCAACAGGGAATCACATAGCGCTCTTAGAAAAAAGTGTTCAGAGACTGTTACCTGAAATGCTCCTTCATGATACTGACACGAGGGAGATTGAGTTAATAATTAAATCACTAAAGACCAAGGACTCTCATGGGTATGACGGGGTATCTAGCAGAATACTGAAGTATTGTTCTATGTATGTTAGCCCAGTACTTTACCATATCCGTAACTTTTCCTTTAGGAGTGGTCGGTTTCCTGACCGATTAAAGTACTCGGTAGTGAAGCCACTTTATAAAAAGGGAGACAGGGATAATGTTGACAATTTTAGACCTATTTCTATGCCATCGGTGTTTGCTAAAGTTATCGACAAGGTTGTATATACAAGATTACTGGAGCATTTAAATTCACATAATTTGCTGTCAAATGTACAGTTTGGTTCTAGAAACGGTTTAACAACTGAAAATGCTATATTCTCTTTTCTCTGTGAGGTTTTGGATGGATTAAATAAAAGGTTGTGAACGCTAGGTGTTTTCTTCGATTTAACGAAGGCTTTTGACTGTGTTGACCACAAAATATTACTGCAGAAGTTGGACCATTATGGAGTAAGGGGAGTAGCTTATAATTGGTTCGCCTCTTACTTTAAGAACAGAAAGCAGAAGGTAATTCTCCGTAATATTGAGAGTGGTAGTGATGTTCAGTCCCAATGGGGCACTGTTAAGTGGGGTGTTCCCCAAGGATCGGTGCTGGGTCCACTGCTGTTTCTTATTTATATAAATGATATGCCTTCTAGTATTACAGGTGATTCAAAAATATTTCTGTTTGCTGATGACACCAGCTTGGTAGTGAAGGATCTTGTGTGTAATATTGAAACAGAATCAAATAATGTAGTTCATGAAATAAGTTCGTGGCTTGTGGAAAATAATTTGATGCTAAATCACAGTAAGACTCAGTTTTTACAGTTTCTAACTCACAATTCAACAAGAACTGATATTTTGATCAGACAGAATGGGCATATTATAAGCGAGACGGAACAGTTCAAGTTCCTAGGCATTCGGATAGATAGTAAGCTGTTGTGGAAAGCCCACATCCAGGATCTTGTTCAGAAACTAAATGCTGCTTTATTTACCATTAGAACAGTATCTGAAATAAGTGACAGTTCAACACAAAAAGTAGTCTACTTTGCATATTTTCATACACTTATGTCATATGGTATTATTTTTTGGGGTAATTCTTCTGATTCAAAAAGGGTATTTTTGGCTCAAAAACGGGCTGTTCGAGCTATATGTGGTGTAAGTTCGAGAACCTCTTGTCGACCCCTATTCAATAGTCTGGGAATTCTGACATTGCCCTCACAGTATATATTTTCTTTAATGTTGTTTGCTGTTAGCAATATTAGCCTATTCCCAAGAGTTAGCAGCTTTCACTCAGTTAATACTAGGCAAAAATCAAATCTGCATGTGGAATGCATTTCCTTGACTCTTGTGCAGAAAGGAGTGCAGTATTCTGCTGCATCCATTTTTAATAAGCTACCACAAGAACTCAAAAATCTTAGCAGTAGCCCAAACTCTTAAGTCTAAACTGAAGAGTTTCCTCATGGCTCACTCCTCCTATTCTGTCGAGGAGCTCCTGGAAGAGCTAAAAAATTAAGCGGGTTCCAGTGTTACATTGTTGATTTTCTTTTTTTAAACTTAAGACTTATCACCTGAATATGTTTTTTATATTTCATTTTATCTGTTTCTATGAGGTGCATTCAAGTTCCAAGGCCTCCGATTTTTTTTTCTAATTAACTACTCACCCGAAATCAATGAAACTGGCGTTACTTCTCGACGTAATCGCCCTGCAGACGTACACATTTTTCACAACACCGACGCCATGATTCCATGGCAGCAGCAAAGGCTTCTTTAGGAGTCTGTTTTGACCACTGGAAAATCGCTGAGGCAATAGCAGCACGGCTGGTGAACGTGCGGCCACGGAGAGTGTCTTTCATTGTTGGAAAAAGCCAAAAGTCACTAGGAGCCAGGTCAGGTAAGTAGGGAGCATGAGGAATCACTTCAAAGTAGTTATCATGAAGAAACTGTTGCGTAATGTTAGCTCGATGTGCGGGTGCGTTGTCTTGGTAAAACAGCACACGCGCAGCCCTTCCCGGACGTTTTTGTTGCAGTGCAGGAAGGAATTTGTTCTTCAAAACATTTTCGTAGGATGCACCTGTTACCGTAGTGCCCTTTGGAATGCACTTTCCCCCTCGCTGTCCCAGAACATGGACACCATCATTTTTTCAACACTGGCGGTTACCCGAAATTTTTTTGGTGGCGGTGAATCTGTGTGCTTCCATTGAGCTGACTGGCGCTTTGTTTCTGGATTGAAAAATGGCATCCACATCTCATCCATTGTCACAACCGACAAAAAGAAACTCCAATTCATGCTGTCGTTGCGCGTCAACGTTGGTGGCACCCACCTGGATGACACTTTTCACATTTTCAGGTCGTCATGCAGGATTGTGTGCACAGAACCCACAGAAATGCCAACTCTGGAGGCGATCTGTTCAACAGTCATTCGGCGATCCCCCAAAACAATTCTCTCCACTTTCTCGATCATGTCGTCAGACCGGCTTGTGTGAGCCCAAGGTTGTTTCAGTTTGTCACACGATGTTCTGCCTTCATTAAACTGTCGCACCCACGGACGCACTTTTGACACATCCATAACTCCATCACCACATGTCTCCTTCAACTGTCGATGAATTTCACTTGGTTTCACACCACGCAAATTCAGAAAACGAATGATTGCACGCTGTTCAAGTAAGGAAAACGTCGCCATTTTAAGTATTTAAAACAGTTCTCATTCTCGCTGCTGGCGGTAAAATTCCATCTGCCGTACGGTGCTGCCATCTCTGGGACGTATTGACAATGAACGCAGCCTCATTTTAAAACAATGCACATGTTTCTATCTCTTTCCAGTCCGGAGAAAAAAAATCGGAGGCCTTAGAACTTGAATGCACCTCGTACTATCGTGTTATAATTCCATGTATTGACTCGTTCCATGACCATGGAGACTTCTCCTTAATTTGGTCCCACGGAACAATAAATAAATAAATAAATAAATAAAAATTATATATAAAAACAAAGATGAGGTGACTTACCGAACGAAAGTGCTGGCAGGTTGATAGACACACAAACAAACACAAACATATACACAAAATTCAAGCTTTCGCAACAAACTGTTGCCTCATCAGGAAAGGGGGAAGGATAGGGGAAGACGAAAGGATGTGGGTTTTAAGGGAGAGGGTAAGGAGTCATTCCAATCCCGGGAGCGGAAAGACTTACCTTAGGGGAAAAAAGGACAGGTATACACTCGCACTCACGCACATATCCATCCACATGTACAGACACAAGCAGACATATTTGGTCTTTTAAATATGTCTGCTTGTGTCTGTATGTGTGGATGGATATGTGCGTGAGTGCGAGTGTATACCTGTCCTTTTTTCCCCCCTAAGGTAAGTCTTTCCGCTCCCGGGATTGGAATGACTCCCTACCCTCTCCCTTAAAACCCACTTCCTTTCGTCTTCCCCTATCCTTCCCCCTTTCCTGATGAGGCAACAGTTTGTTGCGAAAGCTTGAATTTTGTGTGTATGTTTATGTTTGTTTGTGAGTCTATCGACCTGCCAGCACTTTCGTTCGGTAAGTCACCTCATCTTTGTTTTTATATATAATTTTTCCCACGTGGAATGTTTCCCTCTATTACATAAATAAATAAAAATTTAGCTAAGAATGTACCCATTTAGATGACAGAATACTGACAGACATTGTTGCACACAGTACACAAGTTTTCACTCCTGTTTATCATCTGTCTAATGCACAGCATACATGAGAACGAAATAATTTGTAACTCCTTTGCACAATTTTACAGAGGCAGTTTGATTTTACGATATGATTTTGCAATCTGTTATACCTCTTACCACTGTTGTCGCAAGAGTTTCTGGTGTGTTGTAACACTTACTACTGTTGTCACAAAAGTTGTGCTTTAGTGTATATTTCTAATATTCAGGAAGTTTTACAGCTTTTGGCTATTTTAGCTTTTAATAAATCATTACCAGGCTTTAGAGATGCAATAATGAGTAACAATTCTGCTGTGCATGGAGCGTAATATATTCACTGCCCTGAAGGATTGGCATGTGCACTATGAACTGTGGACATTCGAAGTAATAAAGTCAGATAACATTATATTGTAATCAAAGTGGTGAAAAAAAGAGTAAAGAGATGAGTTTCCTAATGCTGAAAGTGATCTGGAGAGATGTGGGTCATCAACTTTCACCATCATAAAGTAAACATTGTGGAATGTTAGCTACATGACAAAACTTGATAACTACAAATAGATCTGAATCACCATAGTTCGATCAGATATTTTAAACCTGTACTTTAAGAGAGAATTCTTTCATGCTTTTTGAAACACAGGGAAGCTAGAGGACATCTTCCTATTGATTGTCACTTCGATTTGCTACTAAACCAGTAATGCTAGCTGTCATCCCATCTGTATATCAGACCTACTGATTTCCATCCCATTTGGATAATTCCTTAATGGTGTTTCTTCTTCTTCTTCTTCCTCCTCCTCCTCCTCCTCCTCCTCCTCCTCCTCCTCCTCTTCTTTTCCCTTCCTGTGAGTGTACAGTGTATTTTACTTGCAGTCTTTGGTGTCCTTCCTTTAGGAAAATCTAATGGCTCCAATATTATGGATATATTGGACATCTAAAGACATAACACATCAAGATTTCAAAAGGTTCCTAAGGAAACCTTCACTGAAAAGTTGCCAACAGATTTATAAACATTGCCAAAAGTACAGTGCAGAAAATCAAGCTTTCTTTGAAAGTAATTAAGAGTATTTTGCTATTCTGTTTTGTTTTAAATGTTTCAGGATAACCATCACTAGACTTTTAAGACACATACTGTACAATGCTTTTTTAATTGTCCTATTTATTTACTAAAACACAATAAACTTTTCTCAGTGATCAGAAGGATCATGTAAGGAAAAGGATAAATAAGTAAGCATGAATTATTCAGACATAACAATATAACAATCTATGTAACATCACTGCAAATATTTTCAGAAGGAAGAAAACTAAGTAACTAGCATTACATTTCTCATTTGAGGAACATCTAGTGATATTTTCCCACACTATATGCATCACATGAACCTTGACCATCTTTCTTCCTCTCTGTCCCACATACGAGACGGAGGAGGAGGAGGAGGAGGAAGAAGAAGAATCAATCTCAGTTTTAAAAATCATTAACAATTTGAGTGAATAACAACATTTTTGCACTAGGATTGTGTGTAATTTTACCTTCAGTTATCCATTTTTCATTTATTATACATTTTCATAGTCATGTATTGAGGTGTGCATGAGATGGCAACATGAAATTATTTGTTTCTTGTGTCATACATATGTTTAAAATGTTTAACTGGATAGTTTTATCAATAATTGATTGTTATATGTTTAAAATGGTTTTCTATAAATAATTCTGGATTGGTACAGAAAAAGACAAACATTTCAGGTCATAATTGCAAATACACAGAATATTTGAAAATTTTAGATCCATGAACAAATGTCAGCATGACTCTCTAGGCTTTATATTACACACATTATTAATAATAGCTTTTTGAAGTAAAAAATATTCTATTTACTCTATTTGCACTCCCCCAAAATATTAGTCCATATGTTACAACTAATTCAAAATAACTGTGGTAACACCTTTCCCATTGTCCAAATCACTTGCGTTACACAATAATTTCATTGTGAATGCAAGACTGTTTAGCTTAGTTGCCAAGTAGCTTATATGAGAGGATCAGGATAATTTTTTTTCTAGAAATACCTTCAGGAATTTGACAGAATCTGCTTCCATAAGCACCTTATTTTTTTGGGGGGTAATTTGGAAGTCATCTTATTTTGACTGTCTTGTTTTAACCTGTGTAAGTTGGGTTTTTTCCTTGTTTCATTTTAATTCATTTTCATCACCCTAGAACCAAACTATATAGGGTGTCAATGACTCTTTGGGGAATTTGTTCTGTGATCTCACATTTAATGGATACAGATGTCTTGTCTGCAAATAAAACTGCGTGGGATGTTATATTTAGAGGTAAATCAATTACATAAAATAAAAACAAGATTGTGTCTAATATGGAACCTTCTGGGACTACCTGTGAAATAATTTTTGCCATTCTGGGGAACAATTTCTACTACCTCACATTACAACTACCCTTGGCTTTTGACCCATTAAATATGATTTGAACCATTTCATTTCAAAGCACTACTGTTTCTTCTGTGTATTTCTAATTCACGCAACAGTTGAGAGTGATTGATACAGTCAAAAGCAGAAAATTTCACAGAAAATTCCTCACAGTTTTTGGGATTTATCCAGAGATAAGCAAATTTTCTCAACAAATTTTTTGATGGTATATATTGTGCTCTTCCCTTTCTGGAAGCAGAACTCATTTAATATGATGATATTCGATTTTACCATGAAATTTTGGATCTGGATTGCAACAACTATTTTGAATATTTTTGAAAATAGTGCAGAAGACTTATTGGTCAGTTGTTTCCTTTATCTTCCTTTGAGCCTTGCTTGAACAATGGCTTCACTACTGCAGACTTTAGAACATCTGGGAAGCATCCTTCTGCAAATGACTGGCCAATTATTTCAGATAGAGCTCATGATATTATACCAGGAACTGTTTTAACTACTCTGTGGGGTATGAAACAGTGAAGGGTGCAAAGAATCAAATAGGGAAAAAGCCAAGGACTAGCAAAAATTCTTAGATAACACAGGAGATATTGAATTTAACTGATGAAAGCAGAAAATATAAAAATGCAGCCAATTAAGCAGACAAAAGAGAACTCAAATGTCTAAAAAATGAGATGACATGAAGTGCAGGAATGGCTAGAGGACAAATGTGAAGATTTAGAAGCATATATGACTAGAGGAAAGATACCACCTACAGGAAAATTAAAGAGGCCTTTGGAGAAAAGAGAAGCAGCTGTATGAATATCAAGAGCCCAGATGGAATACTAATCCTGAGCAAAGAAGGGAAAGGTGGAAGGAGTACATAGAGTGTCTATACAAGGGAAATGGCCTTAAAGGCACAATTATAGAAATGTAAGAGGATGTATGTGAATATGAAATGGGAGATACGACACTGTGTGAATTTGACAGAGCACTGAAAGACATAATTCAAAATAAGGATCCACGAGTAGATGACACTCCTTCAGAGCTACTTATATCCTTGGGAGAGCCAGACATGACAAGACTTTTCCATCTGCTGTGCAAGATGTACAGGACAGGCGAAATACCCTACGACATCAAGACCATTATAGTGATCCCAACTCCAAAGAAAGCACGTGCTGACAAGTGTGAATATTATCCAACTACTAGTTTAATAAGTCATGGATGCAAAGTAGTAACACAAATTCTTTACAGAAGAATGGAGAAATTGGTAAAAGCCAAGTTATGGAAGAACAGGTTTGATTCTGGAGACTGTTAGGAACACACAAGGCAATACTGACCTTACAACTTCTCTTAGAAGATAGGTTAAGGAAAGGCAAACCTACAATATAGAATTTTTAGACTTAAAGAAAGCTTTTGACGATGCTGACTGGTGTCATCTCTTTGAAATCCTGAAGGTAGCAGGGGTAAAATACAGGAGCAAAAGGCTGTATAAAACTTGTACAAACCAAACAGCAGATACAAGAGTCAAGGGGGATGAAAGGGATGTGCTGGTTGAGAAGAAACAGAGATAGGGCTGTAGCCTATCCCCAATGTCAATAAATCTTTACACTGATCAAAGCAGTAAAGGAAACCAAAGAAAAATTTGGTATAGGAAGTAAAGTTCAGGGAGAAGAAATAAAAACCTCGAGATTTACTGATGACATTGCAATTCTGTCAGAGACAGCAAAGAACTAGGAAGAGCATTTGAACACAATGGACAGTGTCTTGAAAGGAGGACAATAAGATGAAAACAAAAAAAAGCAAAGTGAGGCTAATGGAATGTAGTCACATTAAATTAGGTCACACTGAGGGAATTAGATTAGGAAATGAGACACTTAAAGTGGTAGATGAATTTTGCTATTTGGACAGAAAATAACTGATGATGGTAGAAGCAGAGAGGATAAATTCCTGATGGGCAATGGCAAGAAAGGAGTTTCAGAAGAAGACAAATTTGTTAACATTGACTGTAGATTTAAGTGTAATGGAAGTACTTCCTGAAAATTTTTGTATGGAGTTGAGCCATGTATGGAAGTGAAACATGAACGATAAACAGTTTAGACAAGAAGAGAACAGAAGCTTTTGGAATGTGGTGCTGCAGAAGAATATTGAAGATTAGATGGGTAGATCACATAACTAATGAGGAGGTACTGAATGGAATTGGGAAGACAAGAAATTTGTGGCACAACTTGACGAAAAGAAGGGATCAAGTGATAGGACACATTATGAAGCATAAAGGGATCACCAATTTAGTATTGGGGGGACACGTGGGTGGATAAAAATCTTAGAGGGTGATGGAGACATGAATACATTAAACAGATTCAGATGAATGTAAGTTGCAGTAGATATTCAGAGATGAAGAGGCTTGTATAGGACAGATAGCACCAAACCTGTTTTCAGACTGAATACCACAACAGCAGTGTATATTTCATCCCATCCAGTCAAATTTTTATTTTTATGGGACACTACTACCTTTTCTACATATTTAGCTGTAATTTATTCAAATGTAGTTAGAACTTGCCTGTGATCATGATCTACTTAAATCAATGCCTCATTTTGATACAGTAACAGAAAACACATTTAAATATTCTAATATTTCTGAAGAATTGATTTTGGAAATCTGTAGACTGCGAACTATGACACCAACTTTAGATTTTACAACTGGCTGTATCATCTTTGATTTATTTGTATGTTTCAGAATGAATTTTTTGTGTGCCATTTATTTGCTGCCTTTACCACCCTTCTAAATAAAGTTTTATACCTTTTTACACAGTTTATAAAATCTAAATTTGTATAACTTTTCAGTGCATTATGGAACTGTCTTTTTCTAGCACTTGACACTTTTACATCAGCAGTTATCCATTTCAGTTTACTTGTCATCTTTTTATGACAGACTGTAGGGGGAAATAATTTATTAAAACCATGCAAGAAATTCTAAGAAATCTGCCACTCTATATGGGTGAAGCACAAGCCAATCAACTTTCACAAGGCTTTCTTTATCAGTGTTCACAAAATTCCTTTCTATTGCTACTTAAAAGTTATACATCACTAAACAGCTAAACTGTTTGCAGAAGAAGTATGTAAAAACCTCGCAACTCTGGCTAGTGCTCATTAACACATATATAGATTTGTCTCACTCCTAGCCTGTGATATCACCAGAGCATCAGCCAATAACAGGGTGTTTTCAATCACGACACCAGATCTTCATTTTGAATGATTTTTAAGCTTTAATTACATAAAAATAACAAACATTTTGTGAGAATATTGACTGTAAATGCTATTTATATGTAATAATCAATCAGAATAACTAAACGATACTTTTAACATATGAAAATAACCTACTAAACATACTGGATTTGAAATAGCTACACAAAACAAGCAAAGAAAGCACAGATGGTGGAATAATAAATGTGAAGAAGCACTTAACACAAAAAAGCTTGGAACAGTTAGTGTAGCAGCAAAACACACAGTAATTGGAAAATCTATCCATTTGAGAAGAAGTGAACACATAAAATTATTGGGGAAAACAAATAAAGAAAATGATGGGGAGGCAAGCCAAAAAAAGGAATTAGGAGAAATGCAGACTGAACAAGAGATCTTACTCAACAGAGACAAATTCAGACTAGATGTCAAGAAATTCAAATGTTTTCAGGATGTTAAAACAAACAGAAAATCAACTGGTGTCAAATCGTCATGTGAGAGGAAAAGAGCTCATTCTGAGAAAATGGAAGTTTTGGTGGGTGATGATGGAAGAGAGATACAAATAGTTATGTTGATGTGGTCCTTGGTTGGTCTATAACGAAATAAAATAAAAAAATAAAGGACTGATTTTCAGGTGGTGTTTTTATTTCCATATGGAGAGAGCAAGTATTACAGCTGACTGAAGTTCCTCTATTATGGCTCATGAATAAATCACAATTGTGCCTCCCCTCTGTCAACAGATCATAAGAATACATACTTCTGAAGTTGCGCAGCCACTGCCATTTGATCTTATCAACACATTTTACAATTTTTTTGTTTCACTGATAAAAGTGTTAAGAAAAGCAATAATTGTGTGTTAATTAGCTCTGATGAATGGAAAAGAATGCAAAAAATAAAGTGGACTGCATTTTATAACACAACGATAAAAAAGTCAAAATTAAATCTTTCCACATCAGCTGCCTTTATATAAAAATGTCACTGAACCTGTAACTTTAAGAAGAAAACATTTAGATTTAAAAACTTCAATGACTGACTTCCTTTATATCTTCAGTTACATTATTTGCCAAATATTTTAAACACAAATTGCTTAATAAGCTAACTGCAAGAAAATCATTTGGAACTTCGGTATTATTATATCATTCTTATAAATGTATGAAGAAGATAATCTGAAATATGTATTTTACTGCATTCTTACTGCTGTCTAATACGCACTATTATACACTGTGAATAAAATTATGTTAATGAACACTCACATACTGTAGGAACCTATGCAGTTCTGGATGTGAGTTTGGATCATTTGTTGCTTCAAAAAGTGGCAAAAAAATATTGTTCAGTATTTCTTGAAAGTTGTCCATCAGTTTGTTTGATTTGAATATATCACTGAAAAATGAGGAAATAAAACAAATTAATATAGTAAGTATACACGTGAAATATATATTGGGGAAAAAACTGAAAAAAAGGCTACATGAATGTTGATTTGAAATATTCTTCATTCAATTTCTGTTTGTAATCGTAACACAAAAATTTTATTTTGACAAAGTTAAGTTATTTAAGCCCACTGTAATTAGTAGAGGTTAAGTTTTGTTCACATGTCACTCCATGTGTTTAAGACAGTTTCAACAACACTGACCAAAAAAAAAAAATGTTGTTAATGTTAAACAAACCCTGTGAAGACAAAAAAGGTATATACAGGCAATAGTCAGATAGATACACAAATAGTAAAATGAGCTTCAGCAGTTGTTAAATGCAGTAATTAACATATAGTTTTTACAGACAATCTATTATTTTCAATTGGCAGCATATCAGAATTAAGGATATTAATGGATAAGATGAAAGGACAACCCTTAATACTTAAACCTGGATGATTACTTCTGAATGAGACCACTACATTGGCTATTCCATGATGAAATCTGGGAGACATCCTAGTTCTCCATTAGTTATAACCATCATTTATGAATATTTCCCTCTAAGAAGTCTTTAAACATATTCTTATAACTAGTGCTAGTTAGGTAATATGCTAAATTACCTCTAGTGCTAATGTTGTAGCCATAAATTACATCTATGCATAACATTTGTTGTTACAGATTACTATTATTATTAGTATTATTCTTTCCTGTCTCAGACGTTATGTCTGGTCAAAAATGGAAAGTGACGCGGACCTTGATCAAGCGTGACTTCCTTTTAGATGTACAGTATATGTTATATTGCATTTAGGAACTTTCGGGTGATTGAAAATGTATCAATAATTACGGATTTCTGTAGTTGTACATATAAGTTTGGATGTAGCTGTATTGCATTGATGTACTGGTGGATATTGTGTGGTATGACTCCTGTAGTTGATAGTATAATTTGTATAATGTCAACTTTATCCTGATGCCACATGTCCTTGACTTCCTCAGCCAGTTGGATGTATTTTTCAATTTTTTCTCCTGTTTTCTTTTGTATATTTGTTGCATTGGGTGTGGATATTTCGATTACTTGTGTTAATTTCTTCTTTTTATTGGTGAGTATGATGTCAGGTTTGTTATGTGGTGGTGTTTTATCTGTTATAATGGTTCTGTTCCAGTATAATTTGTATTCATCATTCTCCACTACATTTTGTGGTGCATACTTGTATGTGGGAACGTGTTGTTTTATAAGTTTATGTTGTAAGGCAAGCTGTTGATGTATTATTTTTGCTACATTGCCATGTCTTCTGGGGTATTCTGTATTTGCTAGTGTTGTACATCCACTTGTGATGTGATCTACTGTTTCTATTTGTTGTTTGCAAAGTCTGCATTTATCTGTTGTGGTATTGGGATCTTTAATAATATGCTTGCTGTAATATCAGGTGTTTATTGTTTGATCCTGTATTGCAATCATGAATCCTTCCGTCTCACTGTATATATTGCCTTTTCTTAGCCATGTGTTGGATGCGTCTTGATCGATGTGTGGCTGTGTTAGATGATATGGGTGCTTGCCATGTAGTGTTTTCTTTTTCCAATTTACTTTCTTCGTATCTGTTGATGTTATGTGATCTAAAGGGTTGTAGAAGTGGTTATGAAATTGCAGTGGTGTAGCCGATGTATTTATATGAGTGATTGCTTTGTGTATTTTGCTAGTTTCTGCTCGTTCTAGAAAGAATTTTCTTAAATTGTCTACCTGTCCATAATGTAGGTTTTTTATGTCTATAAATCCCCTTCCTCCTTCCTCTCTGCTTAATGTGAATCTTTCTGTTGCTAAATGTATGTGATGTATTCTATATTTGTGGCATTGTGATCGTGTAAGTGTATTGAGTGCTTCTAGGTCTGTGTTACTCCATTTCACTACTCCAAATGAGCAGGTCAATATTGGTATAGCTTAAGTATTTATAGCTTTTGTCTTGTTTCTTGCTGTCAATTCTGTTTTCAGTATTTTTGTTAGTCTTTGTCTATATTTTTCTTTTAGTTCTTCTTTAATATTTGTATTATCTATTCCTATTTTTTGTATGTATCCTAGATATTTATAGGCATCTGTTTTTTCCATCGCTTCTATGCAGTCACTGTGGTTATCCAATATGTAATCTTCTTGTTTAGTGTGTTTTCCCTTGACTATGCTATTTTTCTTACATTTGTCTGTTCCAAAAGCCATATTTATATCATTGCTGAATACTTCTGTTATCTTTAGTAATTGGTTGAGTTGTTGATTTGCTGCTGCCAGTAGTTTTAGATCATCCATATATAGCAAATGTGTGATTTTGTGTGGGTATGTTCCAGTAATACTGTATCCATAATTTGTATTATTTAGCATGTTGGATAGTGGGTTCAGAGCAAGACAGAACCAGAAAGGACTTAATGAGTCTCCTTGGTATATTCCACGCTTAATCTGTATTGGGTGTGATGTGATATTATTTGAATTTGTTTGGATATTAAGTGTGGTTTTCCAATTTTTCATTACTGTGTTTAGGAACTGTATCAATTTAGGATCTACTTTGTATATTTCCAATATTTGTAGTAACCATGAGTGGGGTACACTATCAAAAGCTTTTTGGTAATCAATGTATGCATAGTGTAGTGACCTTTGTTTAGTTTTAGCTTGATATGTCACCTCTGCATCTATTATCAGTTGCTCTTTACACCCTCGTGCTCCTTTGCAACAGGCTTTTTGTTCTTCATTTATAATTTTGTTCTGTGTTGTATGTGTCATTAATTTCTGTGTAACGACTGAAGTTAATATTTTGTATATTGTTGGTAGGCATGTTATGGGGCGATATTTAGCTGGGTTTGCTGTGTCTGCTCGATCTTGAGGTTTCAGATAAGTTATTCCATGTGTAAGTGTATCAGGGAATGTGTATGGGTCTGCAATGTAACTGTTAAATAATTTAGTTAGATGTGAATGTGTTGAGGTAAACTTTTTTAGCCAGAAATTTGCTATTTTATCTTTTCCAGGGGCTTTCAAATTGTGAGTAGAATTAATCATCATCATCATCATCATCATCATCATCATCATCATCATCATCTATGAGTGCAGCATATGCTGTTGTCAGGTTGTCATATAGTGATACGATACTTTACATCACTGGAGGTGTTTGATGTGGATTTCTTTTGATTGATGTGTTGTTTGATGCTAAATATGAGGTATGGCTATAAAATAACAAGATTATTGCTCTAAAACATATTATTCAAAAAACACACATATTTAGTTATTGTCACCCTCAGTATACTCCTCTCTTCTATCCCCACAATGCTCATGCGAATTTTCCATTGATGAAAACAGTGATGGAAGTCTCCCTCTGCAAGCTCCTCGATGAAGTGTGGCACTTTTTCTTTCACTGCTTCTGCAGATAGTAATCTTGTTCCTTTCAGTGCAGATCTGACCTTGGGGAATATGTAAGAGTCACATGGTGCTAGGTCAATTAAATAAGGGGAGTGGTCCAACACTCCGAGGCCAAACTGTAGGAGCCGGTGTGTTTTACTGATGCAGAGCCCATGACTTATTCTTCCACAATTCCAGTCTCTTTTTTCTTATTTCAATGGATTTGAGCAAGAACCTCATGGTAGTAACATTGATTACTAATGAAACCTTCACGAACCCAGTGAAGAGACACAATTAATCACTTTGAACCTTGATTTACTCATTCAAGCTCTTTTTGCTCCAGCTGAAGTTGGGCCCTTGCAAAGCATGAACTGGCACTTGAGTTTCTGGACTGTAAGTGAAAAACTAAGAGTCATCAAATGTTATCAGTCTTTCCAGAAATTGATCATTTTCAATGGTATTTGGCTGATCATAAGAATTTTCAGCACCAGTTTCACACATACTTTTCTTATGTGAAATTGTTTATGTAAACTTTGCCTTGTGCATTCTTTGTCAACTCCTACAGTTTCGTTCTTTGTCAACTCTTACAGTTTCAGCAGTCAGTTTAATACTCAACCAAAAGTCATACCACATCATATTATCTACTTTTTAGATATTTTCATCCACTGTTGATATTGAAGGGTGCTCTGGGCATGAGTCACCTTCAATGTCTTCTTGGCCATCTCTAAACACTTGAACAACTCAAAAACTCACTTCTTTCATAAAAGATTGGTTTCAGTCACAGTTTTTCCAAGTTTCAAGTGAAACTTGATGACAATTCATTGCTCTATTATTACACTTACCATTTTCCTGGCAAAACAAAATAACAGCTCTTACACAAATGATTTATCTTCAGACATAAGAGATGCCACATACAACTGAGATGACTTCACACATCACAGCTAATTGTCGTTCATCTTACTCTGTGACAGCATCAGTTTCTTTATCTTATATCCGCACCTCGTAGATGCTGCAGAAAGTGATGGATGCTCAAAACTCATTGTATGACCTTTTTCACTATTCTCAAGAATTGGTTCCACATCACACAACGTATAACTTGCACTCCCTGACTAGTGACCAAGGTTTTTACCAAACTGTCTACATCACGCATGTGTGGAAGTTCTTATATGTAAAAACAAAAGAGGCTAGAATTAAATACAAATCAGCAACACATCTTCTCATCCCTCTTCTCCATTTTGGCAGGAACCCCACTGACTGGAGTTTGTTCTTTCATGATCCACTCAATAAGGACAGCCTTCTATCAGGAAGTCCAGCATGCCCAACTGGAATTGACGCACAGTCTTTCTGAACCTTCATGGGATGATGATTAAAGTGACCAATCCATTGGCTTACTGATTGCTCCCTTCTGGACATATCAATTGTTCCTCTGTGTATACATCTGAGTTAAACTAGTGAGCCAAGTGAAAGTGGAAAGTGATATTAAAATAAATGTAAAACGACTGAAATACTGTGACATAAGGGAGAGATGTGTCAGCTGTAAACAGTTGCCTTTGCCCCGCCACCCACCCACCCCTCTTGACTTCTGACCCGTCATCTCCTTCTACATCTCTAGTCCAAAAGTCACCTTACTGTGTGTGGCAGAGGGTACTGGTGGTACCAGTACCATTATTTTCCTGCTTCTCTGCTCCACTCATAAATGCTGCATGGGAAGAAAGGCTGTTTATAAAGTTTCATATGAGCTTGTAATATAACCAAGGAGCATATACAGAAGCAAACAATACCATGCTAAGCAAATGATTCAAACCAAATCTTGTTTACATTCGTAAATACTCTGAGTCATTCCTTTATTTACTCATTTACAATAATTACTGATTGTTATGATATTCTTGAATATGACGTTATTATTAGTCAATTATGCATAAGTACTGTTTGTTTTCTATGTAAACTGTACCACACTTTCAACATGAATGCTATTTCAAATGTTAAGTAATTATATTAAATGAATATATCCAACACTGAATTATGCCATAAACATTTTCACTGTAATCAAAGAACAAATTATATGTGTAACTAAAATTTGTTAACTCTGGATTGTTAAGAAAAATATATTTAGAAATACTGAAACAAAAATATTACATCTATTGCATTCCTGAGTATCATATCTGTTTCTGTATTTTATTATGTATGCCACTGTGCACCCCAGTTATACTATAATTAATTTCAGTAATTGTAATATCAACAGTAAGTGTACTTACAGCTTGGCGGCTGCATTTGTAATGCCAGTTCGGTACAGTTCATGGTTCACATGAGTGCAGAGCAGTAACAGTTTAGACTATGTTCACAGCAGTGTGATTGATTGTAAAAAGTATTCAGTTTTCACTAAACTTCAATCAAAATTAAAAGCATGTGTTCATTAATTTCATTACAGAACCACACCTATGTCTCATAGAATTAAGCTCAGGAAGTTGGAGGCTGCAGCAAAGAGATTTGATATTACTGTCTTCAATACTTTGCAGTATGTTTTGTAATGATCTATAGTATTTGCATCAGAGCTATTTCTGACTGATAGTGTTTCCTAGTTGTCTTACAAGATACCCTTATTCCTGTAGTAATCCACGGGCCTTTTTACAGATTTTGGTCTATCTGGACAATCAGGAAAAGTTAGATTGCTATTTATTGTAAAGATAACACACTAAGTTGAAGACACACACACAATTAAAAGATATTTACATGTAAGCTTTTGGTCACAGCTTTTGCTGGAAAAAAGAAACACACTCCATCCATTCACATAAGCAAGCACACCTCACGCACACATGTTCACCAACTCTGGCAGCATGGGCCAGAGTGAAACTATCATGTGGGATTGTAGCAGCATTGTGGAGAGGGTGGGGAAGAAGAATGGGAAGGGATAGTAGCTTACAGTTGGGGGAAGGGAGGAGCACTGTCTGTCAGAGTGTGCAGGGATTAGGCTGCAAACAAGCACAGTGTCAGAAGGCTGTGGGATGGTGAGATGGGGAAAATGGAGCAAAAAAGAAGAGGAGAGGGAAAGACAGGTGGTTGCATTGGCAGAGGGTGGCAAACAATGGTTGTAGGAAACAGGAATTGGGAGTAGGTGATAGGACAGAGTGGGTGGAAACTGATGGATCGAGAGAGTGAGCACAATACGTTATTGCAGGTTAAGACTGGGATAATTACGGGAGCAGAGAATGTGTTGTAAGGGTAACTCCCGTCCGTGCAGTTCAGAAAAGTTTTGGTGGAGGGGTGGAGGCTCAGGTTGTGAAGCAGCCTATGAAATCAAGGATGTTATGTTCAGCTGCATGTTGTGCCACAGGATGCTCTTCTCCGTTCTTGATCACAGTTTGGCAGTGGCTGTTCATCATAGTAGACATCATACCAAAATAAGAAGTTAAGCAATGATTGCAGCAGAGCTGGTAAATGATGTGGCTGCTTTCACATCCTAAAGTGGTGTTCTGTTGCCCACCCAACCTCCACAACATCGTAGTCCATTTCTATGCCACTCTCAACCCCAACCCCTTGCCACAGGATCATATCCATGTGGAAGACCATGGTGCAAGACCCACCCAATACACCCACTGAGCACTTCCTATTCCAGTCCTGTCACAGGTTTATCCTACCACTTCAGGGGCTGGACCACCTGTGAAAGCAGTGTTCTTGGATTACAAAACTTTTGTTATGACCATTATAAACATCACTCCAATTCATGTCTTTGAGGAGCTTCCTAAAACAAATACTTTTTGGCTTGCTGAATACCCTCTTGACCTCTGATTTAATAGGTTTTATATCATGGTTAGTTAACAGTATGAATTAAGCCGAATGGCAATGCTACTGACTACAATAAGTTCTTACTGGGAGAGTTTTCAAGAAAATCTTCATTAAAATCACCAGAAATGGCTAATTCTTTCTTTCTGTTGTTAAGTAGGGCAGTAGAGCTTCAAAGTGATTTGTGAACAGATTAAAATTACCTGCTGGTATTCAGTATAAACTTACTATTATGAATGATTTATTATGAAATTCTACTTCTGTTGCACATGCTTCCATATGTTGCTCTACGCAAAATTTATAGATGTCTATGTTATTAAGTTTCTGGCAATTCATGATGGCTGTAGCAACTCCTCCATCCTCCATTTCTGCCCTACCAAAGTGAGATACTATCATAAATCCTACTAAACTTTACACATTTGTACCACAGGTCACTTCATGTTCAGATACGCAGATCATGTCAACTGGGTGGATGACTCATTCATCAATACAGACAAGTAGTTCATTAATTTTATTTCTCAGCCCTTGAATATTGTGATGCACTAGAGATAGTTGGCATTTCACATTGACTGAGATAAAACTGGTTGGAAATAAAATTTCTGTTAACTGGTGCCCTTCCCAGGGATGCTTTTGTCAACAGTTGGTGTTCAAAAAGGCTACATACCTCAGCACATACCTGAGAAGAGGGACCTCAGGTTCAGATGGTGGCTATGTGCTTATTCACAACACACTTTTTTCTGACACTTGAATAGATAATGGGCTCCACCTTGCAGTTGTTTAAAGGTGATTAAATTATCAATTAATAGGTGATGTTTGTGTCACTGGAGAACTATCTGATGACTTTAATGGTGAAGCCAATTTCTTCCTTCGACCATGAAAATTTTTTGGACCATGAGGTCCTGAAGGAAATGAGAACCTCATGTCTCCTTTGAACAGTATTGTCTTTGTTGTACCTTGGAGAGTGCCATAAATTTCCTCTTATTTGATAGTGTCAAATGTATCAGACAGCCTTCTTGATGGCACATCTGTGTAGGAGTCCAGTTGCATCATGGTGTGACAAGAACTAGATAATCATAAAGTGATGATGTTGCACGAGCATCATGAACTCTCCAGTGGACTGAGGGGAGGAGCATAGGACTATAGCCCAAAAGGTATACGACCAAAAATATCCCTTAAATCTCATCAAATGCATGGGAAAGCAATAGTTCAGAATACGTCAGTCATGATCTGAGATCAGTTACAGTGGCTTGATGTGACATTAGAGTTTCTCTCCACAAGTGATGGTGTTTGTCAAAACTACCCAACATAAGAATTGGTGCAGGTAGCTCAGTGATCAGGATTAATATTTTCAGCAATGTCTCCTCTCCATTGGGTTGGTAGTAAACACAAATGATAAAAATTCTGTGGAATTTTTTATGTACAGCTACAGACCTCGGGGAAGATCAGTTTGGATTCCGTAGAAATGTTGGAACACGTGAGGCAATACTAACCTTATGACTTATCTTAGAAGAAAGATTAAGAAAAGGCAAACCTATGTTTCTAGCATTTGTAGACTTAGAGAAAGCTTTTGACAACGTTAACTGGAATACTCTCTTTCAAATTCTGAAGGTGGCAGGGGTAAAATACAGGGAGCGAAAGGCTATTTACAATTTGTACAGAAACCAGATGGCAGTTATAAGAGTCGAGGGGCATGAAAGGGAAGCAGTGGTTGGGAAAGGAGTGAGACAGGGTTGTAGCCTCTCCCCAATGTTATTCAATCTGTATATTGAGCAAGCAGTAAAGGAAACAAAAGAAAAATTCGGAGTAGGTATTAAAATCCATGGAGAAGAAATAAAAACTTTGAGGTTCGCCGATGACATTGTAATTCTGTCAGAGACAGCAAAGGACTTGGAAGAGCAGTTGAACGGAATGGACAGTGTTTTGAAAGGAGGATATAAGATGAACATCAACAAAAGCAAAACGAGGATAATGGAATGTAGTCGAATTAAATCGGGTGATGCTGAGGGGATTAGATTAGGAAATGAGACACTTAACGTAGTAAAGGAGTTTTGCTATTTAGGGAGCATAATAACTGATGATGGTCGAAATAGAGAGGATATAAAATGTAGACTGGCAATGGCAAAGAAATCGTTTCTGAAGAAGAGAAATTTGTTAACATCGAGTATAGATTTAAGTGTCAGGAAGTCGTTTCTGAAAGTATTTGTATGGAGTGTAGCCATGTATGGAAGTGAAACATGGATGATAACCAGTTTGGACAGGAAGAGAATAGAAGATTTCGAAATGTGGTGCTACAGAAGAATGCTGAAGATAGGGTGGGTAGATCACGTAACTAATGAGGAGGTATTGAATAGGATTGGGGAGAAGAGAAGTTTGTGGCACAACTTGACTAGAAGAAGGGATTGGTTGGTAGGACATGTTTTGAGGCATCAAGGGATCACAAATTTAGAATTGGAGGGCAGCGTGGAGGGTAAAAATCGTAGAGGGAGACCAAGAGATCAATACACTAAGCAGATTCAGAAGGATGTAGGTTGCAGTGGGTACTGGGAGATGAAGAAGCTTGCACAGGATAGAGTAGCATGGAGAGCTGCATCAAACCAGTCTCAGGACTGAAGACAACAACAACAACAACAACAACAACAACAACAACAGTCCTCAATGTATTGCTAAACAATATTTCTAAATTTAAAAAAATTCACACCAAACTGAATATTCATAAAAGCTTCAGGCTTCCAGCCAATAATCATTCACTAAACTCAATGCTATGTTGACAGGGCACCTACCTGTCATTCTCAAATAGCTACTGAAGACTGATGAAGATGTTCCCTAATCCCACAAGGTTATGGTGACAGACTGACCACATTATGTGATGGACACCACTTTCTATGGTGGAACTGCTTTCAAGGTTGCCACTCATCAAAGCTGTAAACGAAATCTGTCATCTTTGTTTAGTGCAAATCATGGAAATAATGAGGTGCTGTACAACCATGTTCTCTGGCACTGTCTTTGAGTACATGTGCTCTTAAGCAAACTGTCTAGATCTGAGACTGTGTGAGCTCTGTGCGCAAGTGTTTTAAACACACTCATAGTTTACCTAAAACACTTGCACACACAACTCACACAGTCTAAGATCTAGTCTGCCCAAAGAACGCACCCAATTAAAGATAGTGAGCAGATAAAATGGATATTCTACATGGCAGGTTCACAGGGCGCTATCAATAAAAGTCAAAACCTTGAAGGTGGATAAAGAAGAGAGCTTTCCAGCAAAGTCACTTGTTTGTCTTCCCTTTGCTGCCAGTAATTTTTTGGAGATAACCAGAATCCTCCTAAAACTTCGGGTTTAAGTAGTTTTGTACCCACCATCTAAGGTTGCAGACCACCTGGGCTCAGTTAAGTACACTTCATTTTTGTGGACAGTTAGAATTTACAAAATACTTTATCAATGTGATATGCTTACATGAGCTAGACCTCAAGCACTGAAAGAACACTGCCCCAATTATCATCTCTATACTTGACATTTGCAACCAACCAAGTCTGTTACTGCAAAATATTGTACTCCACAAAACAGTCAATGGTGTATGATAAGACGACAATTGTGGCTCCAATAACATCTCTTTCAAGCTCCATTAATAACGAGCTTTTGCAAATAAACATGACAAAAAAATCTGATGTGCCATGATAGCAAATACAATCTGAATAATGTGTGTAACCCTGTTATTACCAATACTTTCTCCACACCAAGATCACAAGAGTACACAGATGGCCACTGTGAGCAGCTATTCTGAGAACAGCTCAGTTCAGGAGTTCCACTGGTGATGGTGCTACCTGCGAGTTAGTGTGGTCAATATGCCACCACATCCTTAATGCATGCACTGAATACACATAAAACAGCAGGACAAGAGAAGTCTCTGTCAGTCTTCAATGATTCACTTGATGACGACTGGCAGGTGCTCAGTCGAAATATCACAGGGTATAGTAAATGAAAATTGGCTTCAAGCCCGAAACTTGTTTCGAATAAGCAATAGTTGTCCATAAAAACAGCTCACACATCAAGAACACATTCCGCTTGATAGTTTTTCAGAGTCAGTTTAGGTTACAAGATAGGCTCGATATTTGAAGGAGGTAAGAGTAGAAGTTACACGAAAATGAGTTTCCCGTATTGCAATGCAAGTTGCTGGACAAAAGGATAGTAGTTTCAGTGCAACGAGGTGGTGAGTGTAGCCCTCACAATTCCACTGGATATATTCTGTAATCTGTGGTGGTGTGAATGTGGTCCTAGATGGTTCATAGTTCACTATTCGCTTGGCCCCATGTTAAGGAGAGTGAGCTTCATTTACATAATTCCTGAATCAGTGGAAAGAGGGAGTCTGTGTAATGGTACTTGAATTACGTAACCATTATGGAAGCTCACCTGAACCTCTCGATACCAGCAATATTCTATTGTGTTTCTGTAAAGTAGTTAACATATTTCTGAGACAACATTCAGATTTGATTTCATTAATGTAGAGGTACTTTAATACATCTATATGTTTGTATTGCAATGATATGTGTATTCTTTCTTTTGTCACTATGATCTTTAACGTACTTGTAACTCTTGATTTTTGGGCACGTAAGCGATTATTAGTTTGTTGATAGAGAGTCGGACCTTGAAAAAGTCAAGTCTTGGACGTCATGTTGGAAAGATGCATATTGTAGTCAGCTTATAAAACGTGAGCTTTAACAGTGAGGAAGATGTTTTCAAGTATCTTTTGTATTGTGAAGTGATTTTTTGTATTGTGAAGTGATGTTTTGTGTGTTACGTGATATTGCAACAAAAGCAATAAAAAGGAAGTGTAGCTTAAATTCAGAGTGCTGATTACTTTTTTACATCACCATTGTCCTGCAAAAGTGTAATCTTCAAGAATGGTTTGTGAAGTGCATCTACAAAACTTTTGAATATAGCAGAATAAAACCTAGGCCTCTTTGCATCCGAGCTTGGAACCATCACCACCTGGATTTTCGACGATTGAGCCATGATTTTACAACGAGACCAGCATGGGAAACATGAAAAGATGAGTGCCTAGTTTATTCATTATTACATAAAATGACTTTATTAACTGTGCTCTAATGACACCTGCCACATAACAACTTTGTTGTTGCCCAAAAATGCAGTATTTAGCAGCATGAGCAACACCACAATCATTATTAAATTTTGACCTTTGTTGTGGTAGGGTTGTTAGATCTGGTGTGGTCAAAGCAGACAGATCTACCCTTATTTTATAATTTTTCTTGTCATCGATTTCCTTTTTTCCTTTATCTGATGTATTCTGAGTGGAATTAGGGTAGCAGACTGTCCCAGTGGATGAATGAGTTACTCTGCAGTCTGTAGCACATGCCTCTTTTAGCTGTTGGCCCTTAGGGCCACAGGATAGTAGAAGTGAAGGAAAGTCAAAGCAGGATGGGGTAAACTTCTAATGTTTGTTGTCAGTCAGGAATTGTTTTATTCTGGTAGAGTCTGGGGGGCTGATGGTCCCAGTGCAGGTTTCAAGTTATCCTGTTATGGGGCATCATTGTACTTACCAGAGAAAGAATGTTACAATGGATACCTCTTGAAATAAGCTGGATAAAAATAAAAAAAAATAATATAGTGTGGGTAGAGGTTATTTAAGGCCTAGTTGTGTACAGCGTACAGATTGGACCGCCCATCATTATATGTAGTTCTTCATCCATCTGCATTATTAAATTATGATGGAACATGATATCCTGCACCAAGTTTCTTAAGGGGTCTTAAGGTCTCTTAAGGGGTTATTTGGATAGGAATATCACCAAGCAGGTCACAGGAAAACTAATTGCCACAACTTGTCGAGGAATACTATTTTAATTATGATGGAGGCAATTCTCATTTTGGTAATTGCTGCCACTTCTACAAATCTATCTGCAATCTGTTCTCTGAAAAACAGCACTTACACAGTCAGGGAAGTATTTCCTGAGTTGGGCACAAATAAAACATTGTGGGGCATGTATTTCAAGTTGGCTTTCTTTCAATGGTGTGGTCAGGGAGGGAAATATCTTAGGGCTGCACTTTTCTGTGTTGAAATTGCTCTGGCATTCTGGTGGACTGATGAGGCCTCCTGACTACACACATGAAAAAGTTCAACTCATTATATGCTAAATGATCCGCCATGGACCTATTCACCATTACCAGGTGCTCACCACTTGGGGCTAGCCCATTAATACAGCAGCAGTTGCCTGGCATGCAAAACTGTTATCCATGGTCCCTATCTCCCAAATATCCAGGTAATGACAGACATGCACACTCAATAATATATTGGTAATTGACAGTGCTGGCACTAACAGTACAAATCCCTCTTGCTTAGGGGCTGCCACTATGGAGTAGCTGACGAAGCCTCGTATCATTGTTGTTGATGCAGCTCTCCATGCTACTCTATCCTGTGCAAGCTTCTTCGTCTCCCAGTACCTACTGCAGCCTGCATCCTTCTTTATCTGCTTAGTGTATTTATCTCTTGGTCTCCCTCTACAATTTTTACCCCCACGCTGCCCTCCAATACTAAATTGGTGATCCCTCAATGTCTCAGAACATGTCCTTCCAACCGATCCCTTCTTCTAGTCAAGTTGTGCCACAAGCTCCTCTTCTCCCTAATTCTATTCAATACCTCCTCATTAGTTATGTGATCTACCCATCTAATCTTCAGCATTCTTCTGTAGCACCACATTTCGAAAGCTTCTATTCTCTTCTTGTCTAAGCTATTTATCATCCACGTTTCACTTCCATACATGGCTACACTCCATACAAATACTTTCAGAAATGACTTCCTGACATTTAAATCTATACTCGATGTTAACAAATTTTTCTTCTTCAGAAACGCTTTCCTTGCCATTGCCAGTCTACATTTTATATCCTCTCTACTTCGACCATCATCAGTTATTTTGCTCCCCAAATAGCAAAACTCCTTTACTACTTTAAGTGTCATTTCCTAATCTAATTCCCTCAGCATCACCCAACTTAATTCGACTATATTCCATTATCCTTGTTTTGCTTTTGTTGATGTTCATCTTATACCCTCCTTTCAAGACACTGTCCATTCCGTTCAACTGCTCTTCCAAGCCCTTTGCTGTCTCTGACAGAATTAAAATGTCATCGGCGAACCTCAAAGTTTTTATTTCTTCTCTATGGATTTTAATACCTACTCCTTTATTTCTTGCTCAATATACAGATTGAATAACATCGGGGATTGACTACAACCCTGTCTCACTCCCTTCCCAACCACTGCTTCCCTTTCATGCTCCTCGACTCTTATAACTGCCATCTGATTTCTGTACAAATTGTAAATAGCCTTTTGCTCTCTGTATTTTACCCCTGCCACCTTCAGAATTTGAAAGAGAGTATTCCAATCAACATTGTCAAAAGCTTTCTCTAAGTCTACAAATGCTAGAAATGTAGGTTTGCCTTTCCTTAATCTTTTTTCTAAGATAAGTCGTAGGGTCAGTATTGCCTCACGTGTTCCAACATTTCTACGGAATCCAAACTGATCTTCCCCGAGGTCGGCTTCTATCAGTCTCTTCATTTGTCTGTAAAGAATTCGCGTTACTATTTTGCAACTGTGACTTATTAAACTGATAGTTCGGTAATTTTCACATCTGTCAACACCTGCTTTCTTTGGGATTGGAATTATTATATTCTTCTTGAAGTCTGAGGGTATTTCGCATGTCTCATACATCTTGCTCACCAGATGGTAGATTTTGTCAGGACTGGCTCTCCCAAGCCTGTCAGTAGTTCTAATGTAATGTTGTCTACTCCGGGGGCCTTGTTTCGACTCAGGTCTTTCAGGGCTCTGTCAAACTCTTCACACAATATCGTATCTCCCATTTCATCTTCATCTACACCCTCTTCCATTTCCATAATATTGTCCTCAAGTACATTGCCCTTGTATATACCCTCTATATACTCCTTCCGCCTTTCTGCTTTCCCTTCTTTGCTTAGAACTGGGTTTCCATCTGAGCTCTTGATATTCGTACAAGTGGTGGTCTTTTCTCCAAAGGTCTCTTTAATTTTCCTGTAGGCAGTATCTATCTTACCCCTAGTGAGATAAGCCTCTACATCCTTACATTTGTCCTCTAGCCATCCCTGCTTAGCCATTTTGCACTTCCTGTCGATATCATTTTTGAGATGTTTGTATTCCTTTTTGCCTGCTTCATTTACTGCATTTTTATATTTTTTCCTTTCATCAATTAAATTCAATATTTCTTCAGTTACCCAAGGGTTTCTACTAGCCCTTGTCTTTTTACCTATTTGATCCTCTGCTGCCTTCACTATTTCATCCCTCAAAGCTACCCATTCTTCTTCTACTGTATTTCTTTCCCCCATTCCTGTCAATTGTTCCCTTATGCTCTCCCAGAAACTCTGTACAACCTCTGGTTCTTTCAGTTTGTCCAGGTCCCATCTCCTTAATTTCCCACCTTTTTGCAGTTTCTTCAGTTTTAGTCTACAGTTCATAACCTAGATTATGGTCGGATTCCACATCTGCCCCTGGAAATGTCTTACAATTTAAAACCTGGTTCCTAAATCTCTGTCTTACCATTATATAATCTATTTGATACCTTTTATACAATCAAAAAATCATACTGGTTACAATGTACCTCATATCAAACTGGCTACTGTGTTGCATCTTGGGCACATTGCACATACCACTTACGCAATTGATGCTTAAGATGGAACTGCACTATTATTGGAACATGAATCATATTGGGTGAAATGCATGCCAACTAACTGCTCACAAAAGATCTTTGGGGCCCTTGGATATTTGAGTTGCCCTGTTGCTGTTGCTGAGCAGCCACCCACCAGCATTTTTTTTTTTTTCTCAGCTATACTTTAGACCTCTTTAACATAGCCCCTTTTTAACCAATAGGCATTAAGATGATAGTTTATTGCAATATCTATTGGGTGTTACCTCAAGTGGGAGTATGTTACCCAGCAGGACTAATTCCACCCTGCTTTACAGTAACTAAAAGAAAAGGGGCGGGGGAGGGGGGGGGGGGGGGTGGCTAGGAATAGCAGATTCATTAGGTTTACTTGAACAAGCACTGCAGACGTCATCAGAAGCCATCAATTTTTCCAACTCAACTGCTGATCAGGCCACAAATTTATTTGGTCACTAATAAGGAGTAGTTATTCTAAGCAAATAATGGAAATTTTGTCCTACTCAACAGCACATCTCTCTAGTTCCTTATATTTAGTCAATGAATGAAAGCATATTTCTTTATAGACAGAAATATAAAGTAATAACACTAATGTCTGAAAGTGTAGATAAGCAAGTGACCTCTAACTATAGAAGCATCTTCCTCCTTCCTGTGTCCTATAAATTTTTTGATTGTATATATCATAATTTTAATTGGTAAACTAAAACGGCATGTCATTAAATGCATTTCCCTTGCATGGAGTCGTATGGTATGTCAACTACAGAAAAGTTGACACAAGTATTCTGATAAAAGGCCCAAACACATCTATACCAGACACAGCCAGAAGAAGTATGGGACACACTCACAACTAGGTCACAGCAAACAGCATAGCACTCAATCTTATGAAAACCCATAAAGTACACACAATCCAAAAGAAAGAAAAATTACTTTCAAATATCGCAACGGGAGATCATAACAGAAATTGGTTGAGGTTCTGTGTGTGTTTTCCCTCGGTGTCCAGTTGAATAATAAACTGAGATTGTACCAGCAGATGGATGAGTTAACCAAAAACCTCACTTCTGCCTGCTTTGCAATTACAGATCTGTTTAATTATGTTGACCTATGTGTGGGATTGCTTACATGCTTTGCATACTTGCACTCAATACTGTAACTTGTGGCATAATCTTCTGAGAGAATATCAGAAAGGTCAGAACATTGTCTTACACTCACTCATATGCTAACACATTTATTTTCAAATGCTATTTGTGACTAATAACAAAAGTGACCCAAGAATGAGCTTTGAAGTTATTAACCACACCACTATAAGTAAAAATTACTTCCACATTTGAATCTCTATCTATGGTTCAGAATTGTGTTTTCTATTCTGGTGCAAAAGTCTTTGACACGTTGCCAGCAGCTATCAGGAAGGAAACTGGAAACTCTAAACTCGAAAAATTAAAAAAGAAAAACATTTCTTATTAACCAATCGTCCTATAATTTATAGGAATATTGGACTTTGGGATGCAAATCCCAACTAACACTAACATTCACATTAAACAAATTTTCAACTTGACATGTATATTGATAGTTGATAATCTTCTGTGTAAGTTACATAAAGCACCTGGGTAGCTTAAGAGGAAGACCAGTGGTTATTTAGGAAGTAGCTGCTTTTCTGCTAATAGAAAGTGATAAAGTAACCATCATCAATTACAATAGTGTCTTGATATTTCGAGTTTCACATAAACCAGAGCCTCCTGAAAGAAAAAAAAATTAAAAAATAAAATAAAAGAGTAATAAATAAATAGAAAAACTGTTGTATAGCATATCAATCCCTGATCCATTTCCTCCACTCGCTCACAGCAAAACACCAGATGAACCACTCAATCTCCTCAATTGTCTCTTTGTCAATAACACAATGCATATGCTTCTCTCTGTTTTTAAATGTTTATAAAAGCAATCAATCCTATTGTTGAAAGTGGTGTTTTACATTTGTCATTGTCGGTACAGTACAGTTCTGCGTTTCATTTTCTTTATTGACTGTTTTTGTTTGTACACCTTCTAAAAATGATTGCTGCAACAAAGAAATGGAAATTTGTGTCTTGGAATGTCAGAAGGATTGGAATGACATGACAAAGGACAAACAATTACGAAATGCTCTCAAATTCGGTGATACGGAGGTTACTTTTGATGACTGATGAAGACACAGATTTAAATTGGAACAGTTTTCTTGAAGGAAATGCTCTGAAGAATCTCTCAACTGAAAAATTATAAGGATGTCTAGGTTCGAAAAAACAAGTGAGGTATTGTTCCTGTGGTTTACACAATAAAGACAGAAGGGGTCTCCAATGTCTGGCCCAATTTTGTAGTATAAAGCCTTGGTTTTTTTAGAAACAGCTACGGGAGAGAGGAGACAGTTTTGCTGCTAGTGTGGACTGGCTCGACAAGTGGGAGAAGAGGTATGGAGTGTCTCAACTAGATGTATGCAGAGAAAAACTATCTGATGACTCTGAGGCTATTTTGGAATTTATTGTGAAGTTTAAAAGAATCATACCTGAAGAAAATGTATCTAATGAACAAATTTACAACTTGACAAAGATGGTTTCAATTTCAGGACGTTGCCAGCAAAAAAACTTTCTTCTTATGAGGGGGGCAAAAAAGGGAACTCCTCAGCACAAGAAAGTAAACAACAGCTCACAGTTATCAGAGCTTCAAATGTAACTAGAAACAACACACTAAAACTTGTTGTGACTGGAAAGTCTGTCAAGCCAGGAGTGTTCAAGAATGTACTATGTCAGTGCTTCCAGATATCTACATACCTGGATGAGTCAGGAAATCTTTAAGAATTGGTTTTTGAACTCAGTTGTATTGGAGTGCAAAACATTTATAAAAGAAAGCTATTTTGATAAGTGTTCCTCACATCCAAATATAGATGAACTGCAGTACAATGGGATTCAGCCTCATTTCTCACCCCAAACACTATCAATTTGATTCAGCCAGTAGATCAGGATATTCTAAAATGCCTGAAGAGAAAACATCATTGTTGATTGTTACAACTAGTTTTGCATTTGGAAGACAATGAAAGCAATTTAGGAGGTTTAAAGAATGTGACAGTGAAGGGCATTGTGTACTGGATCAGTGACTCAGAGTGAGAGAGTCAGACTCAGTTTCTAAGTCATGGAGAAAATTCTACAGGAAAGTACACCTAACACAGCAACTAAAGATTTTGACAATGAAGATGGTCACTTGTTGTGTGCATTAATCAGAAGGTTGCCAGGCTGTGAAGAGGCATAAAATGTGGAAATCACTGAATGGTTGAATTCAGACAAACAGTTAGAAATTAATGACTCCTCTGTAATAGATATGGTTAACACCCCAACACAGTATGAGAGTGATAGGATGACAAGGCTGAGACTGTACAATGATGAGTCACATTGATGGATAGGCTACTCTTGATGCCACTGTGTGCTATGTGGAATGACAGCCAGATGGGATACCAACCAACATGCTGCTCTTCACATGGCAGCATGATTTTGCTGCACAAAAAAATAGCACCTCCACAAAAAAAGACACTCTGCCATTATTTTATAAAGTAAACAGTTATCAGACTAAAGTAAAAACTTTGATTCTGTCAAAGTAAGTGCCTAAACACTTCATTTTAATAAAGTTCATATTTTTAAGTCTGTATTCTTATCAACATCATTCTATTTCTTTTTTTTCCACATAACTTTGAATAGTTCAAGTTTTCAATAGTTCAAAGTGGTTCCAGTCCCATTCAACTTAACTACCAAGACTCTACTGTATCAGTTTCATTGGACTAGTGGCAGTATCTTACTCAGACTCATAGTTCATCACAATTACTTTGTCACTGTTTAACTGACCCTGTGACTTGTCCTAAAAGAATATTGAAAAAAGGCAAACTATGTTTGTAGTGTTTGTAAATTTAGAGAAAATTTTTGACAGTGTTGATTGGAATAGCACTCCGTCTTCAGGCCATGAGTGGTCTACCAGGACCATCCTCAGTGGAGGATGCAGATAGGAGGGGCGTGGGGTCAGCACACCGCTCTCCTGGTCGTTATGATGGTATTCTTGACAGAAGCCGCTACTATTCGGTCGAGTAGCTCCTCAATTGGCATCACGAGGCTGAGTGCACCCCAAAAAAATGGCAACAGCGCATGGCAGCCTGGATGGTCACCCATCCAAGTGCCAACCACGCCCGACAGCGCTTAACTTCGGTGATCTCACCGGAACCGGTGTAGCCACTGCGGCAAGGCCGTTGCCTGATTGGAACAGACACTTTGAAATTCTGAAGGAAGCAGAGGTAAAACAAAGGGAGTGAAAAGTTATCCATAATTTGTACAGAAACTACACTACAATTATAGGAGTGGAAGGATATGAAAGGGAACCCATAATTGAGAAGGAAGTGAGACAAGGTTGTAGCTTATCCCTGATGATATTCAGTTTGTACACTCAGCAATCTGTGAAGGAAAGTAAGGAGAAATTTGGAGAGGGAGAAAAAATAAAAATATTGTGGTTAGCGATGAAATTTAATTCTGTCTGAGATGGCAAGGGACTTGCAAGAGCAGTTGAATCAAATGTATAATGACTTGAATTACAAAGCTGTAAAATGAACATCAACAAAAGTAAAACATGGGTAATGGAGTACAGTCTATTTCAATCAGGTGATGCCGAGAGAATTAGCTTAGGAAATGGACATTAAAAGTAGTCAATGAGTTTTGTTATTTAGGCAAAGTAGAAAGGATATAAAGCATGCAGCTAGTGGTCTAGCAGTTAGCATTGCTGCCTTCAGATTGTGGAGTCCCAAGTTCGATTCCCGGCAGGGTCAGAAATTTTCTTTGAATGGGAACTGGAGCTTTCTGATGTTTTAATCATTTCATTCCATCACCATTTATGTGCAAGTTGTCAAAGTGGTGTCAAATAGTCTTGCACCAGGTCGCCAAACATCCCCAGATAGGGTCCTCCACCTAATAACGTCATATGGTCATTTCATTTTTTATTGTCTTAGGCTTAGTTCCTTCAGTGTTACATAGCATATTGGGCAACAAGTTGCTTCCAGTGAATCTTATCTGCTGCCAGGTTTTTAACTTCCTCCTAGTTCATGTCCTTGCACTGAAAATCCTTTCCAAAATTTGTTTCCAGGTGTTACAAGCTCTTCCTCTACTTTTATATTCAATCATTGGTTTACACAATAGTGCTGATTTGGAGATTCTTCCATCTTTCATGCATAGAACATGTTCTGCAAGCTTCAGTCTTCTTTCAACAATGATTTTGTGTAGGCTGCAGAGATGACTTACTCTGAGTATTTTGTCATCTGAAATGAGTTCATGTAGACGATCTTTTCAATTCACCTTAAGCATCACTGGTGAAAAACATTTAGCTTGTGAGCAAATTTTGCTGGCATTTTCTAGTCTCACATGTGTACATGGCCATCTATAAGATGATAGAGGAGTACAGCCAAAGTTTTGTGGCCATACTTTCAGAGTCTAATTGCCATATGGGTTGCATTCATTGGAAGAATGTAGATTTTCCATTCTGCTGGTGATGCCTGCATCTATGTCCCCATTATTACAGATAAGGCTGCCAAGATATGGAAATCGGTCAACACTTAGTAGTACGTTCTGCTGCACTATAATTTGAGAAACATTTCCATTCTTATGCACAATGTATTTGTTTCACTCATATTTATTTTTGGTTCTACATAACTGGCTATTCCATCCAGTTTGGTAGCCACTGACTGTAAACTTTGAGGAGTTTCTGCCAGAAGAACAGTATTATCAACAAAATCCAGATCCATAAGCCTAGTTTGCTCATTCAAACATATGTTCAAGTAGGAGCACAGTTTCTCTCATTATGAAATCTATGACTAATACAAAAAGGGATGGTGACAAAATGCACCATTGTTTGATGTGTTTCAGAATACTAAAGAAAGGGGTGTTTCCATTTCTGTTCTTAAATAGTAACACAAATGTAGATACAGGTTTCTGAACTCAGTAATATGATGATCAGGAATTCCACATAGGCTCACAATATGCCATAATTATTCTTGGTGTGTACAGTAAAATGCTTTTTTGAAAGCAACAAATTTTAGGTGGAGTGGACAGTTGTACTCTACACATGGTTCTATTACGTTTCAAAGAATAAATATTTGTTCAAAGCATTATCTCCCACTTAGAAAGCCAGCCTGTTGTTCTCACAGTTGACAACCTGCTGTGTCTTGTTTCCTTTTTAAAAGGACAAGATAGAAGACTTTGCATGGCACTGAGAGAAGTGTGGTACCTCTCCATTTGCACATTTAGTTAGATTTCCTTCTTTAGTAGTTTAACAATGATGCCATGCCATACCATGCCATGCTTCCAGTCTTCTGAAAAGTGTCTTGTTTGCCAACATATATTGCACAGTTTTTCAGAATTTTGGCTGACATTTCGTCCAAACCAGCTTCTTTATTGGCTTTAAATGGTTTGATTGCTGTACAAACCTCTACTGGTACAATATCACCTGGTTTTTGCCATTAGCCCTTACATTTTTGGCTCATTTTCAAAGTTGTAAGTATTAAGTGGATAGGGCTGGTGTAAGGTTTCTTTGAAGTACTCAACCCATCAAGCAGCTTGTTCATCTTTAGTGATCAGAATTGTGCCAGTTTAGTCCTTTATGGGGCCATCTGGGAAACTATTAACTACTTTAAGTTTTTGAACAAAGTCGTATAATATGCCCACGTTATTTTCAGAGGCAGCATTCTGCACCTCTGCTGCTTTAGGTTCAAGTCAGTCTTTTTCCATCAACTCTACAACTGCTTTTGACGAATGGTCTGATTTGGAATATTTATGCCTAGCTATCTGAAGTTGTTCTTTATCTTTAGCCTGTTCACACTGTTGCTTTATGATCTTTCTGAATCCATGCTCTTTCCCTGTTCGTCTCCGACATCCAATTGTCTCTTCAGCATATATTCTCACAGATTCCTTGAATTTAAACCATTGCATTTCATCAGATAGAGCTTGAAGTGCTTGCAATTGATTTTTGAGGCTGATTATGAAAGAATTTTCTCCTACATCATCTTTTAGCTTTCCCATATCAAACAGTCATTCAGGTTGTCAGTGTTCCTGAGATTTGAACATCACTTTCATGGCCACGAAATGGTCCAACCCAACATACACAGCTTGACAGGTTCATGTATCTCATTTAGATGGCTTCTGTTAGCTGTTGATATGAACATACTTAATTTCATTTAGTGTTTCATCAGAAGAACACCAGGTCGTCTTATGTATCATTGTATGTAGAAACAAGCTATCGCTTATACAGAGCCCACTATAGCTACAGAATAATTTGAAGTGTTCATCCTTGCCATTCATGCATTGTGCTGTTGGAAAGGGTAAACAACATGTTAAAGCCATTATGTTCATTGCTAAGTGATGCATTCATATCACCCATAAGAAGTGCAAGATATGACAGGCGTTTCATTACGAACATTGTGCAGCCTCTCAACAACAAAAAACCAGGCTTGTCTTCATCATTTGAATCTTCAATCAGTGCACAGATTTGCACAATAGTTGTTCTAGGGTGAGTATAATGAAAGTATGCAGTGATGATTTGATCATTAACTACTTCCCTTTCAATGAGAACCTTAATCACTTGTTGACTAAGTACTAGTCTAACACCATGCAAATGTTTATTGTTATGCCCCCATTGGCTATTTGATCACTACCTGTCAAACAAACTTCACAAAGGTCCATTATGCCTAGTCTACACTGACTGAATTCACATAATACTTGTGTAATCTGGCCTGTTTGATTTATAGAGCCCACATTCCAAGTTCCAATCTGGATCTGGACAATTTTTTTGCAGTAAACAATGAATTCAGTTTGATTGGTGGCTGTATGTCCAGTCCCATCATTCATGGATTACTCAAGTCACTGTCATGTCGATGCCGAGGTTTAGATTCGTGTTCAGGTTCAGGTTCAGAACTGTCGTGTACAGATCATTGAATTATTATTCTTGTTTCTGTAGCAGTAGAATATTTAAGGGGGTCAGGCTGCCAACACTGAATATGAATTTGTGCCATGTAGTATTTTTAGAAGGTAATAAATTTTATCATTTTGTTCTCCACATTTGAATAATGTAAATGTTAACAAAAACCAACACAGCTGCATATTACGGTATGCTTATTATGCAACAACATGTTTCAATCTAAATGAACAGCATCAGGTGACTAAGTTCATCACCAGTCTTATCACAAAGGGGCCACCTGCAATACAGCTGTGGTGGTGTTCATTAACATTTTCTGAAGGTATCTGTATGCAGTGTAGCCTTGTACAAAAGTACGATGTGGATTATAAGAAAATATAAGCTTTTGAAGATTTATGCAGAGATGAAGGACTTGCACAGTTAGTGTGGAACTGTGTCAAACAATTCTTTTAACTGAAGACCACAACAGTAACAGCCGCAGTCTTAACTGGTAGTTAGTGTACTTCACAGAAGCAGCCTGCATCTGACAGGGTACTCCTCAATAGGGTGCCATCAGTCCCATGGGTCTGACAGTGTACTTTTTATTTGGATATCAGTGCACAGGAATGGCAGCATCTTGGTTAAAAAACAAATGTAATTAAGCTTATTGAATACATTCAGTATGAAGGTGGAGTTTAGATGCACACTGATTACAAAAGGTATTCACCTGCTCAGTTAATTTTCTTACTGCGTTGCACCTGAATGTTTGTCTTTCAAGATTCAGAACAATATTGATTCACTTTATGCTCCTTGCCTTCTTTTGTTTCAACTGGTACTTCTTGTATCAACACTGGCTAGAACTCCTTCAAGTTTGAGTGCATCTGCCGAGTTTCTGAAATACTGTGCTTGACATTTTCCATCCCGTCACATCTTGAAATGCATTCAAAAAAAAGGTTGAATGCTGTATGTTTTTTTAGTGGTCTGCTATATGCAGTCATCTGATCAGAAAGGTCAATAGCAGTTTTTCCCTAACTATATTCAGTAACAATTTCTGGTTTCCAATAAACCCCTCTTTTGATTGTAGTGTTTTCCATTTCACTCAAATGTTTAGTCGAGAGAACCATAACATCTCTTTTGTCTTTCTATTTTAGGACCATAATTCTATTATTATTCTCTTTTGCAATCACTTCCCTGCACTTCAATTTGGTCCTTACAATCTCTTTGGAAATTTCTTTGTGATTTAGTTGAAGGGTGCCAATCAAATGCATAGTCTTTGTTATTAGTTTGCTTGCCAAAGCTACATTGGTATACAAATTATCATTACATAAATTCATCATAACATTTCTTGATATGGTATCTTCTTTACCTAGTACTTAACCAGTGCAAATTTGAAAACTATGTACAATTTAAACATTTTGATGCTATTCCTGTGTCTCTTTTGTTTCAAATATTGCCTAGTTATAATTTGTTCTCAAAATGGTATTAGAACTCATTGATGCATAGTATTTTGACAGCATCATAATATTTTTTAAATTTCTGTTCAGTTCCTCGAACTCAATTCCTTGAACTTTTGAGAGATGATCTAAAGCATCAACTAGCGTATTGTCTGTTAAAAGTAGCATTCTCAACAGAATTTTGAAATGGTCTCTACGCGTTACTTTTCATGAGAATGTTTGAAGAAACATTGGATCCTGGGACTGATAAGTGCATGAATGGTAGTTTCACCAATCCCATACACAAAATCAAACAAACAACTGCTTTCTTTCATTCTTGTTGGTTGGCACATATTGAATCAAACATTTGGAAACCATTGTGTTTGTTTAACATACATATATTTTTGCTTACTTACTTGTTCAAATATTTATTCTGTGATAAAAATTCCACAGAAATATTCAACTGTTACTCATGTTCACATTTTCATTCTCTCACTTTGGCAGAAGGCGCACTCATAAAATTCACAATGTTCAGCTGGTTGCCTGAAGGATGAAACTACGTACTTTGAGTACTTATTGGAACATCAGATGAATTCTCAGTATCAGATGATGGCAATATCATTACATGGTGACGTCCACATGGTATCAAATAATGCACTCTATGAATCACAGTCTTCTTCTCACAAGGTTTTTGCTACTATGAGTAACAAAGTGTTTTAAAAATAATCATTCTGAAACTAGTCCCTCCTTACACAACTGTGGGTGTCTCTAACATTTCATCGTGTGTGGGATGTCTTCTTACCATACCAAGGTGGCACAAAGGACTGTTGCCTCAATGGAAAGCCTACTTTTGATTGGCTCCATGCTCAATGCATCAGTTTATAATTTGACTCATCCCACATCCCCAAAAGTCGTTTTTCATTACGCAAATTACAGAAAACCAAATGGAAATGAATGAATGAGTGAAAAATTCAAATTAAAAACTGAATTGGTGTTGTTGTAGGGTGTGAAGGTCCATATGTAACTGAAGATATCCACATAGGAGACATTACTGAAGTGTGACCAACAAACTCAATAGGCAAATTGGCCTTTACAGTTCGTACTCTCAAAGCTTTTGTCTGGAGATTTTTGATGGCAGTCACTTTTGCCATCTTCCAGACAGTAGGTGTTCATCCTAACAATAATATCATGTTTGTGACAGAATTAGACAAGGTGTCCTTATGGTACAGTTCTTAACACTGTAGTTTTCACATTGTTTGTGTATTATTAGTAGCAGATTCCATATTTATGAAGTACTACTGTTTCAAGTATTTGAAAATTATCATAGATGCAGACATGCAGAACAATTCAACAAAGTTCAATGGCAGAGGCTACAGAAAAGAAATTTTGGAATAGGGAGGGAGTTGCTCTCAAACTTTTAAGGACCAATGTTGCAATATAATTCTAGAAACATTACTCTCTCTTATATAGAGATCTTAAGCAATGACAATATACTGCAATTAGAGTAAGTAAGGTGTACATATGGGTTACTGACAATCTTCCTCATGTATTATACCTAATGGAAATGGTGATAATGTATTATCCCCCACAAACCATAGGAGTGACTTGTCAGGGATTTGAACTCCACTTCAGAATGCAAGTCCTCTGTTTTAACCACTGTGCCAGCTTGTTCAATTAGAGCATATACCACAGGGGGGAAGCAGGAAAAGAGATAAGAATTTAAGAGTAGGGGTGATGGGCACAAGAAGGTGTGGGGAGGAGGAACTGGAAAGGGAAGGGGTGTGTGCAGCAAAGGAAGGCTGTAAAGAAAACAGTACACAGATGGATAGAGGATGTATTCCTGCTTTCCCCCTTACTAACTACATACTACTGCTGATTAGATGGAATTTACATTTAGTCTCATAGTACAGAATGAGGGGAACACTAATTGTATTATTCTCTCTCTTAATGACCTGGAAACATCAAGATAGAATGTATTGAGCATTTCTGTCAAAAAAGGCCTTTCATTTCCTTGTCTCCTCCCATTGTGCTGTTTTAATACTCAATGCTTAAACTGTACTTATGATTACAACAGTATATTTTAATTTAAAAAATTAATGATTGAAATGACAGTTGTTCTTTTCCCCCTCTGCTTTATAATTCTATCAATCTCTTCAGGCAGTAACAGAATGTTGAAACTGGAGAAATGGTCCTCTGTCCCTTCAAGAACACTTTTGTTACACACCACCTTCAGTTTGTGAAATTATACCTCAATGGTGGAATTTAATTTTTAGTGTAGATACAATATCACACTTATTTAGAAGTTCAACAAATACACACCGATAAAAAAAATATTTTATTTTCATGTGTTTCCTGTCAAAGTCAGTGTATTATATACTTACAATAAGCGAGGTATCTGTATCAGCCAGCGAATATTATCTGAGTACACATTTCCGTTTATTGCCCATATTGCCAACTTGTCCCATTCATCAGCACTTTTTCCATATATGGATAAACGAAGTTCTGCATTCTGATATTTACTCTCTTCAAGATCTGATGCCACTTCCTGCAACAGTTTCATTCTTATAGTCCTCTGCAAGAATCTTTTATGGTATTAATGTGCTAAATAATGTACACTCTTCATTTAATAAATAAAGAAAATTAGTAGTATAATTATTGATGACCATCAAAATAATGCGAAAATATTAACAACTATAATCAATACATTATATTTACAAGTTTTACAAGATAATTTCTGTCATCTGCAACAGTAATTATTACAGTTGTACGAGATGGCAATTAAACTATACAAATTGTATATGTTCAATTGTGAAAAAATAAGAGGGGCCGGAAAACAAAGAAGACAACATGTACATCATATTTAACTCAAATCTACTGCCATTTCAAAATGCTGAACAAAACGAGTATTTGAACAATGTCCACAAGTTTCAAATAATAATAATAATAATAATAATAATAATAATAATAATAATAATAATAATATTCTTTGTTAGTTCTTTTTCATTAGAAAATTCCATATGAAAGTAGTACCAATAAGTACCCATATTGGATAACTACTGTAATAGGCATTCAGTGTCAAGCAGGACACAAGAACTGAGCCAAGGTATGAAGAATAGTCATATGACAGCTAAAATATTTTACTATAGACAGTATTGCAAATTGCTCAAAATGTCCAAGCTAAAACAATACAGTACACCAAGAGTGAAGGTAGGTCTTAGAGACAAAATGAAATTATATGATCGATTGTGAATGAAGTATCACAGCAGAAGGTGGGTGTGGTCAACATATTATATATCTTTTATGGGAGAACTAAACAATTAGTGGTACAATTGAGACAGATAGATATTTAACAGCCACTTTCTGTCAATACTTAGCAAGTTAAATCAAAATTGGAAGGAAAATAAGCATTGGCCATATTTTGTTGTTTTATTGTCGGCAAAATCGATTTTCGGTCACTTAGTGACCATCCTCAATGCTGTAATATACAATTAAAATTGGTAGGCACTGGTATCAAGCTATAACCACACCCAGTCTTTTAATTTCGTTTTATTTCTCTCCTTTCCGCTACTTACCCTCCGTACCTTCTCTCCTGCCCTCCGTATAAACTGCAACACTTCACTGTCCGCTACTCCCACCATACTAACCCTCCCCTTCCCCAACCCAGCCTCTTCCTTACCCCCACCCAGTCGCCACTCCCATCATGCACTGGTGCTGCTGTTCGGAGTGCGGTTTCAGCTCTCCGAGACTGCAGGTGCACAGTTGTTAAGGAGCGTGTGCACGCGCGCGCGCGCTACTGACAAAAGCCTTTATGGCAGAAAGCTTCAATTGTGTGAATCTTTTTGTTGCGTATATTGTGACTCAGCATCTCCGCTATATGGTGAGTAGCAGCTTTCCTTCCCTGGTATTGTTAAACTCCATCCTGGATTTTCCATCGTTTGTTTTTTAATGTGGAAAACAAGGACTAACTAGGTGCAAGAAAGTGCTCCTTAACAACTGTGCTATTGTCAAATGGTTTTGCACATTTCATCAGTACTTCTGATATACAAAATGATGCAATATTTGATGAAAGGCTTTTTTGTAGAGGTTTTACAAAGGAAACCCCTGCTGTGATTATAGTTTACTTTTAAGACTAGAAAGGTTCTTCCTCCTAACTCCCTCGTTCCGATTCGATGTCTCTGTGAGTTGTTCTAAAATGGCATTCAATATTTCACTTTTTGGGTATGGCAGAAGTATTATTATGTGTCAGACTTATACACCCACCCTTTTGTGTTGTAACAAAAAAAACTGTTCCTACCACTCACCATGGAAATGATATGTTTTCCTGGGTTTAGCTGCACTCATTTTTCACAAACATGTTACTAGGTAACTTGGCACACAGACTCCTAATTCTGATTGGTAACACTCGGCAGCGATCAGGAAACTTCACATCATAATGATTTGGAGATGTCTATTGCCATCTGTATGGCACACTACTTGCTGGTGTTGGCTGCATTGTCACTGAGTTGTGCTGTTTCTGTGATGTGTATTACTGTGCTATTTTGATCAGGATTGTTTCAAAAATGAGAAATGAGGCAGTTATTTGACAATACAAACAGCAGTCTCAGGTTCGATAACTTATCATTACCTCCACTGTGACCATTGTTGTTTCGTGGCATCTTAAAAACAGAGGTTTATGTGGCCTACTGGAGGGGGAGCTGATTCTCCCTTACATCACATACTGTTGAAACAAATCTTGTTAATACAAAAACATACTAAATTTCATTTATTATCTATGTTGTGATGAAATGATTGTGCTATATGAGAACTACATCATAAAACATAAATATAATTTTACAGACTGTGTATAGTGAAAACCAGCAAAGATTACATCTAAATGTTATTCACTTTTTAAAACAAAAGCAGACAAGTGAGGTCTTCCTGTTCTGAAGTTCGGCAAGTGAGGTCTTCCTGTTCTGAAGTTCACTTCACTATCTCTTGTGTTTCTTTAGTGAAGAGAGATATGGATAATTGCTCTGGGTACATTAACTTTCTTCTAATCTGCCTGCACTCATTTGTAGAATCCTCTAAAATATGCTAATGTGGTTTATGAGTTTTAATATTTCAGGTCTTTGTATCAGGATTGTGCACACATTGATTGGAAGCAAAATGGCTGATAGCTTATTACATAGGGTCATTTCACTATTACGTACATACAAACTCAAACCCTTGTGTTAGATTCCTACAGAATCTTAATTAATATTTTTTGCCACCTTGTGCATGGAAGTAATATAACATTTTTTCACAGTCAGTGCTTTAAAACAATGACAATGCACAGTAGCCACCAGGGCCTGAAACATTGACACAACATCAAAATTGCAATGGCATAAGTTAAATAACAAAATGAATGAGATTCAACCAAATAATTAATTTTCCAAATGCCAGTGAGGAAGGTAGGAAGGATACTTTAATTGCACCTCCTCCCACAGCACACCCTGAGCATTCTCCTCGCTTGCTGGAACTCCTGCTCACAACATACCATGTTACAGTTCACGAGTAGTAACCTCACCATGCAGGAGGATAGACTGTTGCTTGACAAGAGTGTTAAAGGTGGTGAAATGCAGATGGAGATGAAACAAGTGAAGACGATGATGTCACATCTGCCTATAAATACCGTGTGAAACATTCATTGTCAGCAACTGGTGTTTTACAAAAACATCTCATTTACACAGATTTCTAATGAAGGTTTTGAAAGACTGACTCAAAGCTGTTGAAATTTGCCAGTCAGTCTTGCAATTGGCCAGTCAGTCATGATCAATGGGTTCAGCACCCCCACTCTACATGCTCTTGTCTTGAGCTTTGAGCTAAAAGTTTCAGTTTCCTCACGAAGATATGACACTACTGCTTCTTTATGTATTTCACTGAAAATATAAATCTTTTTACTTGTTTTAATTGGCCTTTTGTATTGTATTAGTAATTATTGCTACAACTGCCTCATGGTCAATAATAACAAAGAGATAGGGGGGCTGGCCAGTACTTACCTCAGCTCAGTACAGACTATAGATACACAAAACAGAACAGAAAATTTACATTCCTAGCTTTCGGAACTTTGTTCCTTCATCAGGAAGGAGAGATGGGAAAAAAGGGAAGAAGGGAAAGTGGATTCAGTTACTCACAACCCAGGTTATGAAGCAACAGGGAAAGGTAAACAGGGAGGGTAGCAAGGATGGAGGCATAGTTGTCAGAGGGAAGCCAAAGATATTCTACTGTTAAGTACTGTGCCAGTTTCAAACCAAAGAGGAAGCATGCAGAAGTAAAGAGTTATATAGTATAAAGATAAACACAACTATGTAGGATGAAAAGATGCGTGAATGGCTATTAGCCATCTTTATACTATACTATATACTATCTTTATACTATATACCTCTTTACTTCTGCACACATCCTCTTTGGTTTGAAGCTGGCACAGTACTTAACAGTAGAATATCTTTGGCTTCCCTCTGACAACCATGCCTCCATCCTTGCTACCCTCCCTGTTTACCTTTCCCTGTTGCTTCATAAACTAGGTTCTGAGTAACTGAATCCACTTTCCCTTCTTCCCTTTTTTCCCCCTCTCTCTCCTCCCTGATGAAGGAACAAAGTTCCAAAAGCTAGGAATGTAAATTTTCTGTTCTGTTTTGTGTATCTATCGGCTGTACTGAGCTGAGGTAAGTACTGGCCAGCCCCTCTATCTCTTTGTTAGTATTTGTTTCACATCTTTATATGAGATTTTCCATTAATCATTTAGATCACCTTCATGGTCAATAATACCAGTTTCAATGCAGACACTCTCATTCTCAAAGAAGTCCAGTCTGTTGGTTGCCATTAGATCCAATAAATTTCCATCACAAGTGGCATTTCAGACTATCTGTTACACGTAGTTTAAAGAGAAAGCATTTAGTGATGTTTTCACAGGATATGTCATTACAACCACCAGTAACAAAATTGCAATGATTCCAATTGATTTTGATGATGAAAGTCTCCCCAATGATTACTATCTGATTGGGAGACTAATGAGGAAACCTCAGTTCATTAGTATGTAAATGTTCAGTTACATCAGGAGATGAGTCTAGTGGGTGACAAAAGGATCCAATGGTAAATTTTGTGCCCACTCCTGATACTGAGTCTTGCCCAAACAATCTCACCTTCAGCTTCAATTTCTATCTCAGTGGATTTTAGTTTCTTGTCTATTGTGACAAATACACCACCTCCTTTACCAGTTAGTCTATCCTTTCAATATAAACTTAAATTTTCCCCAAAAAGCTCACTGCTTTTGAGGAGCAATTGAAACTATGGCCCTTTTTTTGCAAATGATTTGGCAGTTAACTACTAGGTTTTTAATACTCTTCTTGTGGGTGGCATACTTTTGGATTTTACACTAATAGTTCTGGGTCTCCTACAGCTGATGTTACCTGGACTGGATGGAGAATTACCGAGTTCATTTGAGTCAGATCCAGGGAGTTACAATTAGGTGTGGGAACATTGCTGCAAATTATGAGCTGCTTTGAAACTCCATGAGCAAGGCTGATACTCTCAATCTTCTCTGCCAGTTGCTGCAATGACCCAAGAATGACCTCAGAGCCTGGATGTCAGGCACCATTTGCCACAGTATGTGCCACAATTTGCAGCTGATTGCACACTGTTTTCTTAATGGCTACCAGAATAGCCTCTTCAGCATGTTGAATGACACCCCCAGAGTGTAAACAGTATTCTTTCTCATTCCTTGCTACTGTTTTGCTAAGGGGTACCATTATTTGCCACACATATCAACTGTTGACAATTATTAGACCCCTATCCTTTTGCATTTGCTTTATCTTATCACAAGACTCAACATATTTCCCAACAGTTTCACCAAATATCACTGGCTCAATTTCAGTTATAGTGGAAGGCAGCAATTCTAATATGTTTGGTGTTGGCTGTAACATTATCAGTTCTCCCTTGTCCCTGTCTCCCCTGGACAGGGCACTTAGATCTACCATTGACATGTCACTCACAAGTAGTGACAGATTCTATACTTCCTGTAAAAGGACAAGTGTCCACAGGAGAAGATAGTACTTTAAGTACAGTTGGTATTTCTGGTACAGGACTCCTCGTAGCCATCCCAGCATAACCACCTGTAATTGTTTCCAATCTCTTGATAGTAGTCAGAGCAATCTCTAGCTGCTTATGAACAGCAACTAACTCATCCCACGCCTCAGAACAGCATACACAGTTGTGCAGTATTGTGGTTGATGCAATATTTTACAGAACAGAAACAAATTACTTTAATCTAAGCTGGCTGATTTTCCTTTAATTGATGGTTCTGATAACCTACGCATATTAAAAATAGCCTTTTAGAACTAAATTGATTTACACCCAAAACAAGATATCTATAATGACAATCTTGGTATAAATTTAACTGCTTTTCTGAAATGTTTTTTAGGTTATGTTCAATAATAAATTTGACCATAGGATTAAATTAAGATAAGTGCAGAAAATACACAAAAATACACACTGCTGCTGAAAGAGGAAACCAATGTGACACATTATCTGAGTTATTTATCATAATTGTCAATCACAAATGCTGATTTACTATGACATAAGTTTACACACAAAACTCATAACTTACGAAATTCACAAAAATGTACAAGTGTCAGAACATTCTCATAAGTGTATCCTTTTTCACATAAATATACAATGAAATTAGGGAATTATTGTTTTTAAATGAGGATACCATTGCCAAAAATTTCTAAAAAGTGCAAATTATGTTTACAATTATGACATAGTATGAGTTTTTTACCATTCAGAAATACACTAATATATCTTGACACACATGAGCGCTGACCTAATTCATAAAAGATCATGCAAATGACATGAATGATAAGACGAATTTCGAATCAGAACCATATGGCATGCACGACCTCTCTCACAAAGGAAAATTTAGCAGTTGTGTTATATATGTACATAAACAAGTGAACTACATTGTTTTTTTTATTTCACTGAATTTGTTACACGTTTTACAATGTTGAGCCAAAGACAGACACTGCAGCATCAGGTTGCCACAGTCAAAATGACAGAAACTATGGGGCACAAAGCAATTCTTCATTTTGGGGCAGTTATCAATCTCTACATATTTACTCCAACACAGAATGTGAATCTAACATGGACTCATTGCTTAGGGACTGCATTATTCTGCACACTGCTAACATTTCATGAACTATTGTACTGAAAAGTGTGCAGCATTTTGCAGGTATCATTTTCAACAGGGTTCCAGCAGGCTCAAAGTATTTGAGTAATAAACTACAGATTTTTAAATCTAAACTAAAAAGGTTTCCTTGGGGTGCATCCCTTTCAGTCTTTACAGGATTTCATTGCAGTAGTTTAAAGCTCTTCATTGTGATGTGTACTTTTCAAATAGTATCACAAAACAATAGTGTATTTGCTATCATGTTTTTTTAAAATTTCTTTAGTTTCTTTTTAATTTTATAATTTTTATCAGTATTCTCTCAGTAAAGAGTGTGTTGTTGTTTGATTTATACCACCATCTTTTTTGGTGTACAATTCTTTTGCTTAAAATGGTATACTTTTTCAAACTTTCATATTTTTGCCAATCATATTATCACAGTTCACATTGTCCTCTGTTTTGTTTGTTTTTCCTGCTTTCAAATACTAGCAAATAGAAGCTTCCCATGTAATGGAACTGATCGGTGGTCAATTTTTGTTATGGTCTGTACTTCGCAATTCACAAACAATTGGCATACTTGATACATACAAATGCTCAGAGTACCTCATACACGTAGACAACCAGCCCACTTGGCACACACACATTTCTCCAAGATCATAAAAATACACTGGTGAGAAAAACTTAGCTGCACTTTGCCACCTGTAAAACGACATCAGGGCCAAATGCACCCCTGACAAGATGTACATGTTGAAGCAGTACAGTGCCACACTAATTCTGACTGGTGAGCATGTCATGTTCAATGATTGAAGATCTATACGCTCATGGAACATTATGCCTCCCCACACCATAACGCCTGGACTGGCAAAACAATCATGTTTGACAAGGTTCCTCTTACAATACACAGACACGTCAAGCAGTATGAAAAATGACCATTCTGGTGATTCACTTGTTATGGTGTGGGGAGGCATGGCATTGCATGGCCATACTAACCCCAAAATCTTCAAACACAGTACACTGACCGGCCATCATTATTGTGACACTGTAGTCCTAACCTGTATGCACCTTTTAAAGGGGGTATTTGGCACCGACTTCATTTTTATGGATGACAGTGTGTGAACTGCACAGGTGGAGAAGCTCTTGGTTTTAGAAGCCATTCAGTTTTGGGGAGACATATTGCAGCACATTCACATGCATTAACGACCATCAAGTAGCTGTCAACAATGCTGTTGGAGGAATGGAATGCCCTGCCAGAAGAGGTCTTACTAACTACATGGTCAGCATGAGAGCACACTGCAGAGCATTCACTGCCATCACGGTGATCACATATCCTATTAAGAACCATGTCCCGCCTTTTGTAATGTCCAGGGGACTATCATGAAATATGGTGACTTCTGTGTCATTATCATCTTTGAATAGAAGTGTCATTTCTGTTCGACTCTTTGTGAATTCCTTTAATATACCTTCTACACTGTGCTGTAGCAATTATTTCTATATATAATCCAAGTTTCATAGAGTTATGTTACTTGGCAGTGATACGTCATGCGAAAGTTACCTTTGTCCAAAAGTTTTGAACAGCAGTGTATTTGCTTCTTATCTATGAGTAAACAAATAATAAAGTATTACCTTATTTATATTTAACTATCTGCACTCAGCCACACATTACTGTGGCTCAGAAAACAAAGAAAAGAGAAAGCATGTTTCTAATAATGTAAGGGAATTGTATGTAAATCCTAATCTCCTTCCTCCCCCCCCCCCCCCCTCTCTCTCTCTCTCTCTCTCTCTCTCTCTCTCTCTCTCTCTCTCTCTCTCTCCCTCCCTCTATCTCTCTCCCTCTCCCTCCCTCTCTCTCTCCCTCCCTCCCTCTCCCTCTCCCTACCTTATCCTCCCACTCTCTCTGCATTTCCTTCTGCCTCCGCTCCCTCCCCCCCCCCCCCCCCCCCGCCCTCCAATCTGTCTGTCACCTCCTCCACCCTTTCTCTGTCCATCTTCTCCATTCCCCCTCTCTCTCGTCCTTTCCATCCTCCATATCCACTGCCTCCCACCACTCTGCCCATCTCCTACTCTCTCTTAACTTGAGCCAACAATTAAGAAAAAAACAACAATTCTTGTTTATTGTTATTGCAAATTCAGATTTTCTAGCAATATTCTAATCATATACCTTAACTACAACTTTCCTGTCTGCCAAGAATGTGCTACTGTTGTATATATATTTATATACACTGATGACTCAAAACAACATGATCACCTGCTTAATAGCTTGTTTGTCCATCTTTGAAACAAAATACATCACTGATTCTGCCTATCAGGAATCTGAAAGTTTGTTGGCAGATGTGTGGAGGTATGTGGCATTAGATTTCTATGCCCGTGTCATGTAATTCACATAGGTAACGGGTCACTGATTTGCATGCACGGTGATAGCACCCCACAGTGACCCAGATAGGTTCCAAAGAATTTACATCAGTCATATTTGGTCCCCAAGACATCAACATGAGTTTACTATCATGCTCCTCAAACTGAGACAATGGAAATTACATTTCTGAAAGAGGACATTGCTGTTGCGGAAGATATTTAGCATGAAGGGATTCACGTGGTTTCCAGCTGTCAGCTCGTCATCTATTACTACCACAGATCCCATGCAAGTGCAGGAGAATGTCTCCCATAGCATAATACTAATTCTAGCAGCCTGTGTCCATGTGAGCAGATAGAGGTAGTCTGTTGCGGAGCTCCATGTTCAACAGCGTACAATGGACACGGTTCTCTGAACCACTTGTACATGATCCAGCATTGTTTTCTTTCACCAAAGATGACACAGATCACCATCTAACCTACTTTACAGAGCAGGCAAGCCTTCACATTCCAACCCATATTCTGCTAAGAGCTGTGTACGTCTAACCATTTAACAACTAATCATAGTGTCACTGGCCTTCTACCCCTTGATGCTCACAACAGTAGCATGTCAACATTTGACCAGCTTCATTATTTCTAAGATACTTATTCACAGACTCTGCATAATAATAATCTGCTTTTTGTCAAAGTTACTTATCTCAATGGATTTCCCGTATTGCAGTCCATATCTTTGCTAAGGTGATATCCCACCTGTACTTTTGTTACCACGTCACGTGCTCACAATGCCACCAGGCAGCATCCTACATTGTGGTGGGTAGTGGTCATACTGTTTTTGTTTATCAGTGTATATTAAAAAAATGTAGAGCTTGTGTGTCCACTCATTTATTACAGTAATATGTAAAAATTTGAGGTGAATCGGTCAAGCACTGTTTGAAATTTTTGGTAATGATGTTTCACCTTTATGTACTACATATATATTACATGTTTTAAAAATATTTAGCCTATGTCCATCTGAATGTTTTCATATCTAACAATGGAAAATCCAGGATGGAATAATGACAGTATGAAACGGGTAGTTGTTACTCACCATATAGCGGAGATGCTGAGTTGCAGATACATACAACAAAAAGACTATCAAAGAAAGCGCACACACACACACACACACACACACACACACACACACAGTCTAGCTGCCTTGCCATACACTGTTTGGCAATGTTTTTATTGCACCTACCTGCAACTCAGCATCTCTACTATATAATAAATAGCAACTATACTTTTCATAATATTGTCATATATATTCACATGGAATGTTACATCAAATTTTTGAAGTAATCAGTGAAGAACTTTTAGTGCATTAGGATTTTGAACAAACAAACTCCATGTTTTTATTTATGTAGATGTAATTGTTCATTTGTTCAAAATCATAATCTGCAGAAGTTCTTCACCTACGCCTTGAAATTTTGACACAACATTGAAATCCAATATGTGCATGCTCTTATATAGTTACGGGAATGTCATATGGTCAATGTGGCGCTCCAGTAAATATATATAAAGACATGTGAATATTCGATTGCAATGTTGTTTTAAAATTTTAAAGGTATTGGTGAAGAATCTTTGGAGACACATGATTTTGAACAAATGCACAATTATGATTTTATTTATGCAGATTACAAAAATATAAAGACAGAAAATCTACAAGTTTATGGTTTTTCAAAAGCCACTTAATTATTATTATTACTATTATTATTATTATTATTATTATTATTATTATTATTATTACTATCATAATAATTTCTGTAACAAACTCCTAATCACTATGGACCTGAAAATTCCCAGTTTGTGATAAATGTGAATTTAGATTCCAATTTTGCCCCAAAATGTGAAAAAGCAAAGTTACCTGATAAATGCTATTTCACAGTGGATTGTATCCAGACACAAAAAATAGCTTAAAATAGCTTTATTTTCTGTTTATAAATACTGGAAAGGTACTCAGTTTTCAGTTACTGGTATTGCAAATCACCTAATGAAGTCCACTTTCTGAAGATAATGTGCATAAGATCATTATCACAGTGAATACTAGTGCACTCTAAGCTCTGGTCTCACACCAATTGTGGGAAGTTGAATGTTCTGTATAAGATACATCCTGTGTACGCCCAACTATGGTACCTACCATCTTAGAATAAAGAAATGTTTATGTTTGTCTGCTAGATGAGGTTCGGAAGTTGGTACATTTTAATATGACAGTTTTAGGTGTCAGGTATGTTGAACTGTGGTTGTGTCAAACACTGGTTGACGGCAGGCTTGAATTGCTTCATTCAAAACAGAGTGAATGTCAGCAAGTACTTGTGTGGTATTCATAACTGACTGCTTTCCATTGTGATTTGCTGATTATTTTCTTTTCTCAGTCTGAAACAGAGTTCAGTTACCACCATTTCTCACCAAAATGGATCGCCATTTCCTATGACCATCTATCAAGTTTTGTTTTCAGAAAAAACTGAAACATGGGTAGGCTGTTGGCCTGTAAGAAGGCTTTTTCCCTCACATTACTCCTTTCCCTCTGGAGGCCATAACTGTAGTTTATGCTTGTGGATGACTGCCAGTTTATAGTGGCTGGACTATAGTGTGACTAAAAAGCAAAGCCTTTTAATGCATTTCAACCTTGTCAAAAGTCTTCCCCCAACACACAAAGAGAGTTCTTGTAAGTAACTTATCAGTTATATTTGTATCATTGTGAAGTATGTGTTGTATAGCTATGAATACCTACTAAAGGTCAATTCAATACTCTGCACATTTTATAACTGTCGAATTGGAAGGGAAAAGAAAAATAATGCTGAGCAACACTTTAAATCAGAGGTGTGAAAATGGCGCCACTTCTCAACAGAAACAATCATTTGCTGAAAGCTTAAATAGAGTCAAAAGAAAATAACAAACAAAGACCATTTTGGGGAAAAACTGCTTAAGTTTTTGCACAAGATAACATTCCATTTCAAAACATTAATGCTTAACCTTCAGGTTCTTAAGCTTTTAATTTGATGACCTTTTAAGTTTGCACACAAACCTGATGGGATGTGCAAACAATCATTAACATTATGACACATCAGTGTGCTCTAAACTCTCATCTCATGTCAATAGTGGGCAGTTGAATGGTCTGTAAAAAATACATCCTGTGCAGGCCCAACTGCAGTACCTAGCGTACCATCTGTTTTTTTTTATTCCCCGCTGACCAGCCATTCTGGGTGACTAGTCTAAACTCTATCCCTTTTCCTAAACCTATCCACTCCTTTTACTTCACCCCTCTTCCTTCCCTTAAATCCTTCTGCCAGAAGGATGAACCACCACCTCTGAAGGCTTGTTTACGTAAAACTTTTTTTTATATGTGCATTCTACTGGCATTGTTTGGTGAATAGATTTTGTTATCTATCCAATTATATTATACTGTCAAAAATTGGTTATTTTCATTGTTATATATGCAACATTTGTGATAAAAAAATTACATACTGTATATTTGAGTAAAACGTTTGACCCTCCACTACTTTCTTTGCAGATTTCTGTACCCCCTTTTTCTCCATGATTCCTATTTCTTGTTTTGACATGCAAGATCAGCTCAGCCCATTAATCGGAGAGATTTATGGCCTTTTTACTGGTGCTACAGATCTTCTAAACTATTTTACTCCTTTAAGTTTCCTGTAAAGAAATATGCAGTTACGTAATCTAAAGAATTTTCTTAGATTATTTTATTTTGTTACAACTCTATAAATCTGATGAAGGTAATCTGCTTAAGAAGTAATTACGTTCAAACAGCATGCTTCTGCATCAAAAGCAGTGGTAGCAAATGAAGCAGCAACAGCAAACAAACTCTCAATACAGCAATTAACTTTATCAAACACAAAACTCTATTATACCTTGATGATGCGAGCGAAGTACTTTCCATTAAGATAATTGTCTGTCTTGAGGAAAACTTCTCGCAGCCTACTCTCACCAATGGGATTATATTTTGCATTGAACTTATCAAATCTGTGGAAGGTGTTACGATCCTGGAACAGATAAGACAAAAGTTGCAGAAATTTTCTGTTAATCTGTATATAAGATTGCTAAAGGACAATTAACTTTAAAAACACTCCACAGCCCAACAGCATAAATATCTGACAATTCTAATAACATTTTCATGTAGTCAGAGTCCCAAAAGTAAAATTACAACTTTTAAATAGACCATAAAATTTAACTCTTTCTACACTGTAGTTCTTCAGCTCAAATGCATTAAACACGATTACTAAATGGAGAAGCAAGAGCTACAGATGTTATATACATGTAGTGTTTGTCATTCTGATGTATATTTTTTGACTTTGGTTCACAAAGTTGTTCACTGTTGCTAATAGATACTCCGTAGATAAAAGCTACATGGTTCATTCCAAATTCCATAGACACAAACTTCAAAACTTCAACATTGTCAAAAAAAAAAAAATAAATAAATAAATAAATAAATAAATAAAAAAAAAAATAAAGTTTCAGTAACTAGCATTTATTTCTTAGCTCCTTATCACATTTTCTTCCCTTATTGCACTTCTCCTTTACCAGTGTTTAGTTCAATTTTAAACTACTGTGAGAAGTATGGCAGTCCCCAGCTGATGTGATAACATTACAAGACAATGGAGACACCCTGATGAAATTAATCTTTATTTACCAATGTGGCATTGATAGATCACATCGACCACACAAATTACAATCTTTGGAACATTAACTGCTCTGACGAGCTGCCATTTTTAATTCAGTCTGCCTTTGTACTTCATGCAATGTTCATTTGTATCAGTCTTTATGCTAAAATATATCTGTATATAGAAAACTTGGGAACTGTTTGTTGCGTATATTACGGTCCATATCCAGAATCCCATATTGGTGACCCTGGACAAAAAGTTCTATGTCTTCCACAACTTCCGTGCCGGTCGTATAGAATCAACAGGCTTCACATACGATGCCATGGCTACATCACCGAACATTCTTTACGAAGATTTGGAGGCCCAGCTCTTACAACCAGGCCAACGCAACCCTCCACTGTCGGTTACTTCGCAACTAACAGACAATGATCTATGATCTATGATCTATGATCTTCGACGAGGATAACCTCTACTTTAGTAACTCCACAATGACTGAGTGTTATGCAGTTACCTCAGACAATGGACTCAGGGTTTGTTTCACCGGATTACACACAACAACAAGTGAAAACTGAAGTGGACAATCTACTAAATAGTGTGACGATCATTCACTCTTACGAAGTTCAAAGGGACCAAAATACACACGTACGCTTTGATCCTCTACGTGTCACGATGTCGGTTACAGAAGTGCTGTGTGCAATGCCACCATCTGTGCAAAACATACACGCAGTCAACTATTACCAAGCTACGCCAGTCTCGCCTTCCTCACAAATCAATAACAGACATTTTTATGCAACCAGTTCGCCAGAACAAACCACCGGATCAGCGGCTCAGTTTCCCGACCACGAGGGAGTGCACTCAACACAGCCTCTTCACCCAGTAACATTGTACTACAACAGTGCGACTGCCAACAGGTTTCACCAGTGTTTTATGGTCCTACCACGAAGGGTGCGTGGCCAGTGTGCGCGGAAAACTCTCATTGTTGCCACTTTTAGCTCCAGGCCATCACCCCCCTACCTCCCCCACCCGCACCCCCCCTCAACCACAGGGGGCCTTGATTCTGACCATACAACCACTTGCTCCTTCTGCAGTACCATCTACGTCTGCCACGCCAACCTCCAGTGTCATTTCTGAGTTGGACTATGTCAGTGCTATTCCTGCAATTTTTGGTCCAGTTTACGGGCCCTCATTACGCGCCCTCGCCCATTTGCTTCCATGGTACCAACCGTGCCTGCCACGTCATGTTTTCAGGCATCTTCAGAGACATTACAACCAGCCGTTGTTCCGAACGTGTGTGCTAGTAACATTTCCGCTCCAGTGGTGCCGGATCCCAGCATGAACTCTTGTGCAATGGGACCGCAGGCCTTCCAAGACATGCCGAAGACCCTTCGTCTCCACCTCCAGGCCACCTACCCAAGCTATCTCCCCTATACGAGGACAATCCAGTTTCATGGGTCACACTGGTGGAGCACCTCTTTGAGCTGCATCAAGTGACTGATGACGATTCCAAGTTCCTATGTTTGGTCACACACCTTCATGACCATTCGGATTTAATTTGTGATCTCCTACTTTCGCCACCGAAGTACGAGTTTACCACGAAAACGATATTGGACCATCTTGTCTGCTCGTCACAGGAATTGATAATCAAGATTCTGTATGAGGAGCATCTGGGGGACCACACTCCATCATAACTTTGGCGCCGTCTCGGCTTACTTATGAGTGAACACACAATGCCAGATGTCAGCCTGTGGGCGGTATGGTCTGCCAAGTAACCTACCGACCTACAGATACACCTACTGCTGCACTCTTTTGAGTCTGTTGGTTCTCGCCTATGCATCGCAGATCAGCTGTATGAGCTCCTGCACCAGAAATACCCAACTCATCCACCATCGCTGTGTGACACTACACCTCCTGTTTACCGGCCGTCTGTAGGCAGGGGCAGGGCCTGTTCCAATTTCAAGCCTTCTACGCTGCCAAGCAGTACTCATTCGCTCTCTCCTCTTTCTCAGCACTCACGAATCACCCACACTCCATACGTCCTGGTTTACATCCCAGAACAGATCAATGAGGACAAGCCTCCCCCGCTATCACAGTCAACACCACCGCCATTTCCAGCTCATCCATACTGTTGGTACCACAAGAGTTTTGGGGCTGTGGCCAAGAAGTGCAGGTTACTGTGCGGCAACACCCAAATGCCAACTGCAGGAACTAAGTGACGCCGAGTCCTGCAGGGAACTTCACAGGTGTCTACTAACATTGCACTCCATCCACTCGTCCCCTTGGCCGAGCGGTCATTTATACATGATAGATATTTCATTGCAGTTTGTCTACCTAAATGACACTGGTGCTGTCGTGTGTCATACCTTGATTGTTGGCTCCTACCAACTTTTCACCAAGAAGTCTCTCCTACAAGCTGTCAACGCATCAACGTTACAAACTGTTGGTTCTGTGAAAGTGATGGTGCACCTATCCCCTTCTCTGTGATTCTCCGTGTACCTTCTACATTGCCAACATTGATGAACCAATTCTCGGTATGGATTTTTTATCTCATTACAAGCTCTCCCCAAACATAGTCCAGTGTTCAGTGTTACATCACCCATCTAACACTTAGATACTGTGCTCTGGCACCCATTCTCCTCGTTACGTTTCTGCCGCAGCATGGGATTTAGTCTGCGAGTGTTCCGCCCTCGCGGGCAAGATTATGACCTGTGTCACTAAAGTACTTCCAGAATACGACTCAGCAGTGCACCTCTGCCGGGAGAACAATGAGCTGAAACAATGCAGTGCTCACACTTACAATGAGCTCGCTGCAGCCAGCACCTCGCTGTTGAAACTGCAATCTGCAGTTCTTTCACCGGATCGAACTTCATCGCCAAGCATCAGTTCAAACATTCATCAGGTTAATTAAGAAACATTCATTGCATGTGACGATTCGCGTTCAGTAACCTCCGCACCGTCCAAGTGCCCACTACGTGCAGTGCCTCGTGTTTCAAACAGTGTCTCTAATAACAGTCGCTCATGCAGCACGACCATACCCACTACACAGGCAGCCATCCCTTGTGTGATGCCAGCACCTCACTTGCCTGTGCCAGTTGCCCAAGGCAAAGTTAACAACAGATGGCTGCTGTGCATCCCACTCCGCTCTGTGCTGCACGCGCATTCGACCACTACAAACATGCCGCGCTTGTGTAATAGGCATGTGACTTTCATGCTGCCTTTTCCCACTTGCGCTAACGGCTACACCTCATTGCACCCCACTCATCCCAAAACTCCACGCCAGACGTTTACATGCTTGCACTGTCATGGACAATTACCCCATGCCAAACATAAACGATTTCACTCATATGTTATCGGGCACCACAATCTTCAGTGTGATTGATTGCAAACGTGCTTATCACCAGATTCCCGTAGTGCTGGAAGACATTCTAAAGACTGCACTCATCACGCCGCATGGTTTGTTCCAGTACAACTTCATCCCATTAGGTTTAAAGAAGGCGGCACAAATGTGGCAACGTTTCATTGACTCAATCTTACAACGATTTGAGTTCTGCTTCGCATACCTAGATGACATACTCATTTTCAGCAAATTGACTGAAGACCACGAAGATCATTTATCCCAGGTCCTCCAGACTTTGGCATCCAACAGTGTCGAGGTCAACAAAGAAAAATTCAAATTGCATCAGTCTTCTGTGACATTTCTGGGTTACACTGTCACCGCAGACGGAATACAGCTTCCCAAATCCCATGTGCAGTCTATCACCCCCCACCCCCAGCTACGTACAAACAACTCTGATGTTTCCTAGGTACTATAAATTACTACCACAGTCTTCTACCTTCTGCTGCCGCCACACAGGCCCCGCTGATGGACTCACTCTCCGGCTAACAAACTTTGGATGTTAAAACCAGTCTGTTTTACTAAACCCATGCTAGAGGCTTTCAGGGCTCTTAAAACAGCTTTAGCTCACGCAGTCATACTCGCCCACCCGGATCCATCTGCCAATTTGTTCATCAGTATGGACACCAGTGACATCACAGTTGGGGTCGTATTAAAACAGAGCAAAGGTGACACGGTTTCACCACTTCATTTCTTCTCCAAAAAACTGTCTACAGCACAGAAGAAATACTCCGCTTTAGATAGAGAGCTTCTGGCGGTGTATGAGGCCGTCAAACATTACTGCCACTGACATTGAGGGCTATCCTTTCTTCATTCATACTGATCACAAACCACTGGTGGACGCCTTCTGCAACCCACCAGAGGAAAACTCTGTTTTATCTGGGGAACTAATTCTCACCCAAGATCCCGAGGAGTCCCCCTCCTTCCCAGACTTTATTGGAAGGATGCGTGCACACCTTAGAAACAGTCGGTTACACCCACCTGTCAGCCATTCCCCACCTGACACTTACATGCCAAACGCACTCAGAACTTGCTCACATGTCATGCTCAGGGATGACTCTGTCAGACAACCCTTACAACCCCCCTTACCTCGGCCCCTTCGAAGTACTCCGGAGGGACGAGATGACATTCGACATTATGATATAAGATCATCCGCAAACAGTTTCTCCACACAGGCTCAAGCCTGCCTTTGTAGACTCAGACACCCCTCTGCCATCCCAGTCGGACTGCCTGAGCACATGTTCTTTTAACGAACACGCTAATGAGTCCATTTAACCTACAGTTAGGTTTTCTCCGTCCAACAAGTCACCACTGCAGTTCACGGGCTCCTCAGGCATGTCATCATCATCATCATCATCATCATCATCATCATCATCATCATCATCCCCATTCACAGGTTTTGAAGACATTTCAGGTACTAGAGATGCAGATGCCCCATCCTTCATTTTGTGCTGCAACGTACCACCTGACTATGTCGATGACATGTCAATTATGGTGTTAGATAATCATGTGCTTGTACTGCTCACTGACAGCACAGACCCAACCCTCACTGAGGAACTCAAAGTCAAGATAGTGCACAGCTTCTCCCTCCCACAAGAGTGTGACCCATTATGTGTTCAAGCTTTCATTTCTTCAGACAGCTCAGTACGCATTCAGGGAAGGCATGCTCACACGCTGCCTCCTCTCACATACCGCTGCTCCCGAGTTGGCCAACGCATCATTCACCCACACTGGATTCAGACTAACAGTTGGATGGGTGGCCGCCCTCCGCACCTTCGCACACCGACCCGACTTAGATGGAGCTTCCAGTTGTGCATCTGCTGCCTCGAACCACTCACACTGACGCTGACACTCATATGCCCCCCCCCCCCCCCGCCCCCTCAGGGCTCATAAGCCGTACTCCGTACTGGGGAGGGGTGGGGGGGTTATATGTGTATATAGAAAACTTGGGAACTGCTTATTACATATATTATGGTCCGTATCCAGAATCCCGTACCAACAATGAATCTGAATATAACTCAGAAGCAACAAATTTATGAGAAAAGCACATCCGGTAAGTGATACAAAATGGAAATTTGTTTTCATGCATTCAAATCATAAACTTTTATATAGTCTAGAATCAAACAAGATTTTTAGATAAAGTGCACAAGAGAGGAGAAAAATGAATAAAGAAGAGAATAAGGCGTTATTTTTAATTTTTATTCTATCACTTTTTATGACACAATCATGTCATTTCTGGAAACCCAGAATCTACTCTGTAGGAATCAACATGGACTCCGGAAACAGCGATCGTGTCAGACCCAAGTCGCGTTATTTGTTCATGAGACCTAAAAAATATTAGATACAGGCTCCCAGGTAGATGCCATTTTCCTTGACTTCTGGAAGGCATTCAATACAGTTCTGCACTGTTGCCTGATAAAGTAAGAGCCAACGGAATATCAGACCAGCTGTGTGGCTGGATTGAAGAGTTTTTAAGCAAACAGAACACAGCATGTTGTTCTCAATGGAGAGATGTCTACAGACGTTAAAGTAACCTCTGGCATGCCACAGGGGAGTATTATGGGACCACTGCTTTTCACAATATATATAAATGATCTAGTAGATAGTGTCGGAAGTTCCAAGCGGCTTTTCATGGATGATGCTGTAGTATACAGAGAAGTTGCAGCATTAGTAAACTGCAGCGAAATGCAGAGAGATCTGCAGCGGATAGGCACTTGGTGCAGGGAGTGGCAACTGACCCTTAACATAGACAAATGTAATGTATTGCAAATACACAGAAAGAAGGATCCTTTATTGTATGGTTATATGATAGCGGAGCAAACACTGGTAGCAGTTACTTCTGTAAAATATCTGGGAGTATGCGTACGGAACAATTTGAAGTGGAATGATCATATAAAATTAATTGTTGGTAAGGCAGGTGCCAGGTTGAGATTCATTGGGAGAATCCTTAGAAAATGTAGTCCATCAACAAAGGAGGTGGCTTACAAAACACTCGTTCAACCTATACTTGAGTACTGTTCATCAGTGTGGGATCCGTACCAGGTCAGATTGACAGAGGAGATAGAGAAGATCCAAAGAAGAGCGGTGTGTTTCATCACAGGGTTATTTGGTAAGCCGGATAGCGTTACAGAGATGTTTAGCAAACTCAAGTGGCAGACTCTGCAAGAGAGGTGCTCTGTATCACGGTGTAGCTTGCTGTCCAGGTTTCGAGAGGGTGCGTTTCTGGATGAGGTATCAAATACATTGCTTCCGCCTACTTATACCTCCCGAGGAGATCACGAATGTAAAATTAGAGAGATTTGAGCGTGCACGGAGGCTTTCCGGCAGTCGTTCTTCCCGCGAACTATACGCGACTCGAACAGGAATGGGAGGTACTGACAGTGGCACGTAAAGTGCCCTCCACCACACACTGTTCGGTGGCCTGCAGAGTATAAATGTAGATGTAGATGTAGATGTAGATGTAGAACCTGTTTCAGCTCTCAAATACTATCCTCGGAAGCTATGGGTGGCATCTGATGAACAAGTGTTCATGCATTGATGCCCATAGCATATGAAACCAGTTATGACTGTGTCATAAAAAAAGTGATCGAGTCAAAAATAAAAAGTAATACCTTATAATAAGTCAATCACCATCCCTATAAACAGAATGTCATTTATTCAACAATTTTTTTTATCATGACCTTGGTTAAAGTGTAATCCTGAGATTTTTCTGAAGTGAGCTACAGAAATCACTGAAACTCTAAAGAATACTGGTCAAACAGGTCATTAAGTATCTGACCCACTGCAAAGTAAAATGATTCAGAGAAGAGCAGCAAGCTGAATTGGTTGTATAGCCTCTTGAATATTTTATGTTCTAAAATCTGGGACTTGGTGATTCCAGGCATTCTAAATCTAATTTCCCATTTGTTTAAGGATTTTTTTGTTCTGTGACAATAGTTATATGTGTCAAATTATATATGTAACAAACACCAAACTGAAATTCAGTTTTAAATTCTTCAATAATTGGTAAAGCCCCCAAAGTTTCAATTGCAAATTTGATCAAAAGTAATTACATTTCATCTGCAAAAGCTTCATCTCTCTCTGTGGCTGTCAATCCAACATTTGGTTTCCTAGCCTCTTTGTCTGATTTACATTGAGGTATTAATGTATATCTCCATACATATGCTACAAGCAACCATTTGGTGCATAGTGGGGGTACCTTGTACTTCTACTAGTCATTTCCTCTTTGTTCCACTCGCAAATAGAGAGGGTGAAAAACAACTGCCTTTATGTCTCCACACAAGCTCTAATTTCTTTTATCTTATCTTCTTAGTCCTTACATCAAGCATTTGATGGCAGCAGTACAATCATTCTACAACCAATTCTATAAATTTTTGCAACAGTGTTTAGCAAAGACAAATTCGTCTTTCCTTGAAGGATGCCCATTCAGGTTCACAAAGCATCTTCATAATAATTGATCTTGATGAAACCTACTGGTAACAAATATGGCAGTAGGGCTCTGAATTGCTTCGATTCTTCCTTTTATCCAACCTGGTGGGGATCCCAAATACTCTAACAGTACTCAAGAATGGGTCACTCTAGTGTTCTATAGAATAACCTTGTTAATATCAATCTGGAGGGACCAAAAAATCAAGAGCTCATGTTAAAAAAAAATGTGTGTTAAATAAAAAAAAATGTGTGTTAAATAAAAAAAACGCCAATTTTAATACATACAGTGATGTAAAACACTGTAACAGTTACTTTATATTACCATAGACTTTTAACACCATAAAGTGACTGTAAAAGTACAAGTACTCACAAATTACATTATTTTCTTGGAAACAATTCAAGCATGGTTTGCTGACGTTCATGGGAATGAAAATATCTTAACTTCACAACTAACTGTAACTACAGCATCCATAAACCCAGCAGTGATGTTAGATGTTGAAGCAAACATTCTAAACAATCCATGCTGTAAACATCTCCTGATGGGTAGGTGGAATGGTATCCTTATTCTCCTCCTCCACGTAGCTCTTCTGATGACCCTTCTTGCACCTGTCACAGCTTCTGGCACACCAGATTCCACAGACGCACATACGGCAACACGCCGTCTGCACTAATGATTTTCTCAAAATTAGCCCCAGAATTTGCAACACCTTGCAGAAATGTCTTTTCATCAGGTGAAATTGCACTGTCCATCTCGTGGGCATTTTCACTGTTGATACATGTCCAGGCTCTGTTAAATCACTTCTGAATATGATGTGGTGACACAGAGTTCCAGGCTGCTGTTAAAGCTTTTATTGCATCAAGCACACTCCAATTTGGTGTGGCAATACTGTTTTCAGCAGCACGAATTGCAGCTCTTATAAGTCGCTTGCGATAAGCTCTCTTCACAATACAAATGATGTCTTGGTCCAAGGGCTGAAAGTGGCTTGTTCCATTTGGTGGAAAAAACTGAACCTTTATGTTAGGTTCAGGTCTTGTACATTATGGCCCAATGTAAGAAGAACATGTCCGTTTTGAGCAACCATTGAACTGTTGAAATGAAGAAGCCACTTGAGAAATGATGTGCCATTGATCCAAGCTTTCTTGTCATGAGAGTAGATGCAGGGTAAAGTGTCCACATTCATGTTTTTAAAGCAATGCAGTTTCTTGAACTTACTGATAACCCAAGGATGAAATTTCTCACTGTTGTCTGCATTACCTGCAAGAGCAACAGTTACACATTGTTTGCTGCATGCTCCACCACGACAATTATCACCACCTATCCCCAGAGTGCAATTCAGAAGTAGTTTGTAGAAAAGTATAGTTTCATCCATAATGAACACATCATAGGAGGCATACTTATCCCTTACTTGCTCAAATTCATGCAACCAGCTGTTCACACTTTCTTCATAAACTTTATTTGCTTCACCGCAAATTTGTATAGATGATATTGAGTGTCTCTTTTGGGACAGGTACAGCAGCCAACCATCCAAACATCTTAAGTCTTTGGTGTCTATATTTTTGGAAATCTCATTTGCTTTTGACTCAATTATAGGGCCACTTGAAGGTATGCTAAATATGACTTAACCATTCTAGCAGAAACATCTTGACGTCTTCATACTTAGCTTTCATACTTAGTCATCTAGAATTACTTCCAGAACCTGATGCAGCAGCATTGACAATTTTTCCCAATTCTTAATTATCATAGATAAAGTAGATTTGGAAATTCCAAACTGCTCAGCAATTTTTTTTTTCCACATTCCACATCATCTAGAATCTTAAGTTTTACCTGTACATTTAGAGCTGTGTTTCCTCTTTGCCATGTTTCGCATGCTGCAATTTGTAGATTTTTATTCAGTATTCTAACTCACAATAATGAATTCATTTAAATGTACCATACATGCTGACTGTTGTGGTGATAATCATGGCTGCTCACCTACAATATGTTAGAAATGAGTCAACAATATGTAGTTAGCTTTGTAGCTATATTTTTTGCATTCATTTCAGAAAATAATTTAACACTTAAAAATACTTTAACATCAAATGTCCGTGTTACAAGGAAATTTAATTATGCTAGGGAACGAAAAAAAAAAAAAAAAAAAAAAAAAAAAGGTCATAATTATCTTAACCAATAAAAATTCCCATAAGAACTAATGTATTCCTGCTGGAGCCAATATTTTTTTCATGTTAACCATGAGTTCACTTTAAGCAAGTGTGCACGAATGAGGTTATATTGTATATGCGGTCTCATTTATAGATTAGCTACACTTTCCTAAAATTCTCCCAGTAAACTGAAGTCAACCATGCACATTCCCTACTACTGTCCTTACTCCTTCCATCTCATACTGCTTTGCAATATTACGCCTAGGTAGTTAATCAACATGACTGCATCAAGCAACACGCTACTAAAGCTGTATTCAGACATTATGGGTTCCACTCGTCTGTATTAACTTACATTTTTCTACATCTAGAACTAGATGCCATTCATTACACCAAATAATATTTTTTTTTTTCAGTAAGTCATCTTGTATCCTTCTGCTGTCACGTAATGCCACCATTTTCCCTACCAAGCAAGGTGGCGCAGTGGTTAGCACACTGGACCCGCATTTGGGAGGATGATGGTTCAATCCCACATCCGCCCATCCTGATTTAGGTTTTCCGTGATTTCCCTAAATCACTTCAGGCATATGCTGGGATGGTTCCTTTGACAGGGCACGGCTGACTTCCTTCCCCATCCTTCTCTAATCCGATGACACCGATAACCTCGCTGTTTGGTCTGTTCCCCAAGTCAACCCTCAACCCCAACATTTTCCTGTACACCAAAGCATCTTCAGCAAATGGCTGCATACTGCTGTTCACCCTGTTCGCTAGATCTTTCATGTGTGTAGAGAATAACAGAGGCTCTATCACACTTGCCTGGGGTGCCACTGCCAATACCCTTATCTCTGATGAACGCTTGCTCTTGATGACAGTGTTCTGAGTTCCTCTTCTTCTTCTTCTTCTTCTTCTTCTTTTCAGACACTGTCTGTTCTGGAGATTAGTTATTCCCAGTTCTTTAAGGCCCTTTTCAGATTCTGTCAACCAAGGTTTTATTATTATTATTTCTTTCCTTTCTCAGACGTTATGTCTGGTCAAAAATGGAAAGTGACGCGGACCTTGATCAAGTGCGACTTCCTTTTAACTGTATGGTATATGTTACATTGCATTTAGGAACTTTTGGGTAATTGAACATGTATCAATAATTACAGATTTCTGTAGTTGTGTACATACATTTGGATGTAGCTGTATTGCGTTGATGTACTGGTAGATATTGTGTGGTATGACTCCTGTAGTTGATAGTATAATTGGTATAATGTCAACTTTATCCTGATGCCACATGTCCTTGACCTCCTCAGCCAGTTGGATGTATTTTTCAATTTTTTCTCCTGTTATCTTCTGTATATTTGTTGTATTGGGTATGGATATTTCGATTAGTTGTGTTAATTTCTTCTTTTTATTGGTGAGTATGATGTCAGGTTTGTTATGTGGTGTTGTTTTATCTGTAATAATGGTTCTGTTCTAGTATAATTTTTATTCATCATTCTCCAGTACATTTTGTGGTGCATACTTGTATGTGGGAACATGTTGTTATTAGTTTATGTTGTATGGCAAGTTGTTGATTTGTTATTTTTGCTACTGGGCATACAGGAAAAAAATTCTGCCAATCTCAACCAATCCTCTTACGTTCCTAAATACATGTAATGATCAACTATATCACCATTTGCTACAGATGGTAAAGTTACCTCTATGATGTGAATACTTACAGCATGTACATCTAGCATGTCTACAGTGAGATCATATGAAGTAAGACTCATTGACTGGAACACCTGGCGAAGTGTCATCTTTTCACCCTTTGAACATACAACCACCTCATCTGCATGGTTTTTCAATGTTTTCTTAATAAAACGGAGCAGGTGTTTCTGATTCATGCAAGAGGCAGCATGAATGTGTGTGTCCACCTGGAAAAACAGCATAACAAATAATAAGAAATAATGTTGAATGTGCACACACTGTAATAAAACTGGTTATGGTAGATAAAATGCACCAAGCGATCTTGACTAATACGAAATAACTTGATTCCCAAATTAAAGACTCAAAACCTAGAAACCCACAATTGAATAGCTATACAAAAATGTATAAATGTCAACACATAAACACTTTACATAATTACTATGGTTATTATGGACTTCTTAAAAGGCTGGCAATGATAAACAATTATTTGTACTTTGTTTTTGTAATGTATATTCCAAAGATGATTTTGCATAAATGGATCGATATACTCTAGTATTTTCTTTGCAATATGCCGTTACAGATAAATCTTTGTTTTTGTTCAGTATGAGTAAGGAGTACAAGGAATCTATGTTTTGTATCAGCATGGAGGTTGAACTTAATTGTACTGTGAAGTGAAATAACTTAAAATATATTTATTCAACGACAGAAATTCAACCAGTGTTCATAGCATTTAAGAAAATGAAGCCAAGCAGCCCCTAAACCTGTATATGAAGTTTCATTTCAAAATATAGCATGGACATGGATTAAGAGCATACAACTTTCAACAACAAGAAGAACAATGACAGATCAGAACTATGAAAACTGTTTGTTTAAATTCTACTGTTGCTACCACTCTCCCCAGTGTGTCACTACCTCAGTGTGCAAAGTGATGTGAAACAAGATAAAATGTTTCAAAAAATTTGAACAGATAATTCAATGTAGGCTAACGTATATAAAATGAACATATTCAGCAGTGAACCACAAACAGTAGTGAAACACCCTGAAGAGGACCACAGCAAGTTGGTTGAAACATTGGCAATTTAGTTGTTTAGTAGTTACGATGTTCAAATGGCTCTGAGCACTATGGGACTCAACTGCTGAGGTCATTAGTCCCTAGAACTTAGAACTAGTTAAACCTAACTAACCTAAGGACATCACAAACATCCATGCCCAAGGCAGGATTCGAACCTGCGACCGTAGCGGTCTTGCAGTTCCAGACTGCAGCGCCTTTAACCGCACGGCCACTTCGGCCGGCAGTTACAATGTTGTGGCCCCGTATCATAATATTCAAATAATCTCTGTGATATATGATACAACAATAATAACATGAGTAATGTGGAGGCAGTTGAATACTGTATGCCCAGTACATCCTTATTTCCTGAAATCCTTGCTGCCTGAGGTTCGACTACTACCTGTCCTAGACACCGTGTTACACGTACAGTCACAATCCTCACTGCTGTGAATGTAGTTACCATCCAATAGTTGGAACAGCACTAGCATCCCTAGTGTTGAGAAAGCCAGGTGTAAGATTAATGTTTGCTTTTAATTATTTTTCTGCTTAATTAACAAAATAGTCATATTTCTTGCATTCTAAGCATCAGTAAATTATCCAGAGATGTGAATGATCCTGAAATAAGTGTAAAAAAGAGCCAAATCTCAGAGATTTGGTGACTTAAACTGCAACTTATTCATGAAGAAATAATTTCAAGTATGTCTTTAATTACAGCTTACTCTCCTGAAAGCAAGAGAATATTAATTAACATGTACTTCATGCCTGAAAACCAGAGATTTCTGTTTTTGTCTGTTCTTATTGAGATAAGCACCTGCATTGACACATACCAATTTTGTATAGAATCTAATGACTCGTACATTCTTAGACTTCATCAACTTTCTAATACTTGAATATTTTTGTAAATGTAATTACTTTTGCTTCAAAAGCAATTGTCTTGAAGATTCTTGCTGTTTGTGATTCATATGTAGCAACAAATGTGGAACCAATTTCTTCTGTTATGAGAAACAGTTTTATTGGTTTTGATGTTCTGTTATTGCATTTTTGTCATTTCCAAATTCAGCTACAGTTATGGTGGCTTATTTGGTACATTAAATAATATAGGTATTGAATTCCATAAAAGTTTCCTGCATTCCACATTCACTGATTTTATGGAACATGTAATGAAGAAAACTCGACATTTTTGAATAGATGTATGACGTATTTCTGCAAAAGGTCAGATCTTCTGTTGTTTACTAACATTTTTTGTCCTTGAAAAGAGAGAGAGAGAGAGAGAGAGAGAGAGAGAGAGAGAGAGATTCTTCAGTAAATATCTTTAGGTTGAAAGAGAACCGCAAAAAAGCTGTTCTGTAACACACCATTTCATACCTCTCGGGGTCCTTAGTTAACAAGAAAAATGTGGTGTCATTTCTTAGTCACTGCCAATTTTTAAGGTAGTACAAGTACTTCCTTTTGTAAAAAGTACCTTACAAATCAATAGGAACAATACCATTTGCAGTCATCAGATATCGTATTCAATAGTGTAGCTTACTGTCAGCTTGGAGCAGTGCTGCTGCAGTGTATAATAAAAGCTAGCTTCAGTGTCATGTCTGCACATGTTAGATTCTGTCTTAGATCTGACTCTTCCACTTGCCTCCTGATTCATCTTTTCTTCTGTTTTAATCTTTCTCTTAGCACTTCTTACTTTTGCGTGTGAACTTTATTATCCTTCTTTTTATATCCATTTTCATTGCATCATAACTTATGTCTTACTTCATTTTTAAAAAATTATGAACTATGGCATTTGTTATCTTCTCTTTGAGTCACTTCCCCTTCCCTTAAATATATCAGGGTGTACATGAAAGCAAGAAAAAAATTTCCAGATTTTTCTGGGATTTCCCAGTTAAAAATACAATTTTTCTTGGGTGAAAAAATATATATAACCCTGAAGAAAGAACATTTCCTACATGTTAAGTAAGGATACACTTTCCCTCAGAGCTGTAAAACTTATCAACTCTTTGAATGGTGAAGGTTTATACACTGACACCGAGCTTCCCAACACTTTGGAATGACTCCTTACCCTCTCCCTTAAAACCCACATCCTTTCGTCTTTCCCTCTCCTTCCCTCTTTCCTGATGAGGCAACAGTTTGTTGCGAAAGCTTGAATTTTGTGTGTATCATTGTGTGTCTATCGACCCGCCAGCGCTTTCATTCGGTAAGTCACTCACCCTTCACAACCTTTCCAGCAAACCTCAACCTCCTCTCATTGCACACAAACCCAGTCTCTCCCATCTACTCAATCTCCCACTTCCGGCTCCACTCCCTCCAAAACCTCAAAATTCCAATCAGTGCAATCTGGAACCACAACACCCCAATTCAGTAGTTAACTTTTCCTGCAAACCTCTCTCCAAATCCGAAACCTCTGTCCTATCCAAAGGCCTCACCTTCCACCCCACTCCCAGATTCAACCAAACAGCCCTCGTCAAAGATTTACTGTCCTACACTCGTACTCTCTGCTGGAAATATCACTTTGCCACGAAGAAAAATGATCCTAATCCTACTCCCAATGATCCAACTCCCCAAGACACTATCCAAATTGAACCCTGCCTGGAACAGTTCCGTCCTCCGTCACAGCGGGACCCACCTCCTCTTCCTCAAAATCACCCTCTCCAAACCTTCCAGGAATTTCTGACTTCCAGCCTTGCCTCTCAATCCTTCTTAAAAAACCTTCATCCTACTCCCAACATCACCACTGCTGAAGCCCAAGCTATCCGTCATCTGAAGGCTGACCAATCCATCATCATTCTTCCGGCGGACAAGGGTTCCACGACCGTGGTACTTGATCGTCGGGAGTATGTGGCTGAGGGACTGTGTCAGCTTTCAGACAACACCACATACAAAGTTTGCCAAGGTAATCCCATTCCCGATGTCCAGGCGGAGCTTCAAGGAATCCTCAGAACCTTATGCCCCCTACAAAACCTTTCCCCTAACTCCATCAACCTCCTGACCCCACCGACACCCCGCACCCCTACCTTCTACCTTCTTCCTAAAATTCACAAACCCAATCATCCCGGCCGCCCCATTGTAGCTGGTTACCAAGCCCCCACAGAACGTTTCTCTGCCTACGTAGATCAACACCTTCAACCCATTACGTGCAGTCTCCCATCCTTCATCAGACACCAACCACTTTCTCGAACGCCTGGAATCCTTACCCAATCTATTACCCCCAGAAACCATCCTTGTAACCATTGATGCCACTTCCTTATACACAAATATTCTGCACGTCCAGGGCCTCACTGCAATGGAGCACTTCCTTTCACGCCGATCACCTGCCACCCTACCTAAAACCTCTTTCCTCATTACCTTAGCCAGTTTCATCCTGACCCACAACTTCTTCACTTTTGAAGGCCAGACATACCAACAATTAAAGGGAACAGCCATGGGTACCAGGATGGCCCCCTCGTATGCCAACCTATTCATGGGTCGCTTAGAGGAAGCCTTCTTGGTTACCCAGGCCTGCCAACCCAAAGTTTGGTACAGATTTATTGATGACATCTTCATGATCTGGACTCACAGTGAAGAAGAACTCCAGAATTTCCTCTCCAACCTCAACTCCTTTGGTTCCATTAGATTTACCTGGTCCTACTCCAAATCCCACGCCACTTTCCTTGATGTTGACCTCCATCTGTCCAATGGCCAGCTTCACACGTCCTTCCACATCAAACCCACCAACAAGCAACAGTACCTCCATTACGACAGCTGCCACCCATTCCACATCAAACAGTCCCTTCCCTACAGCCTAGGTCTTCGTGGCAAACGAATCTGCTCCAGTCCGGAATCCCTGAACCATTACACCAACAACCTGAAAACAGCTTTCACATCCCGCAACTACCCTCCCGACCTGGTACAGAAGCAAATAACCAGAGCCACTTCCTCATCCCCTCAAACCCAGAACCTCCCACAGAAGAACCACAAAAGTGCCCCACTTGTGACAGGATACTTTCCAGGACTGGATCAGACTCTGAATGTGGCTCTCCAGCAGGGATACGACTTCCTCAAATCCTGCCCTGAAATGAGATCCATCCTTCATGAAATCCTCCCCACTCCACCAAGAGTGTCTTTCCGCCGTCCACCTAACCTTCGTAACCTCTTAGTTCATCCGTATGAAATCGCCAAACCACCTTCTTTACCCTCTGGCTCCTACCCTTGTAACCGCCCCCAGTGTAAAACCTGTCCAATGCACCCTCCCACCACCACCTACTCCAGTCCTGTAACCCGGAAGGTGTACACGATCAAAGGCAGAGCCACGTGTGAAAGCACCCACGTGATTTACCAACTGGCCTGCCTACACTGTGAAGCTTTCTATGTGGGAATGACCAGCAACAAACTGTCCATTCGCATGAATGGGCACAGGCAGACAGTGTTTGTTGGTAATGAGGATCACCCTGTGGCTAAACCTGCCTTGCTGCACGGCCAGCACATCTTGGCGTAGTGTTACACCGTCCGGGTTATCTGGATACTTCCCACTAACACCAACCTGTTAGAACTCCGGAGATGGGAACTTGCCCTTCAGTATATCCTCTCTTCTTGTTATCCGCCAGGCCTCAACCTCCGCTAATTTCAAGTTGCTGCCGCTCATACCTCACCTGTTTTTCAACAACATCTTTGCCTCTTTACTTCCGCCTTGACTGACATCTCTGCCCAAACTCTTTGCCTTTACAAATGTCTGCTTGTGTCTGTATATGTGTGTGTGTGTGTGTGTGTGTGTGTGTGTGTGTGTGTGTGTGTGTGTGTGTGTGTGTGTGTGTGTGTGCGCGCGCGCGCGAGTGTATACCCGTCCTCTTTTCCCCCTAAGGTAAGTCTTTCCGCTCCCGGGATTGGAATGACTCCTTACCCTCTCCCTTAAAACCCACATCCTTTCGTCTTTCCCTCTCCTTCCCTCTTTCCTGACGATGCAACCATTGGTTGCGAAAGCTAGAATTTTGTGTGTATGTATGTGTCTGTTTGTGTTTCTATCGACCTGCCAGCGCTTTCGTATGGTAAGTCACATCATCTTTGTTTTTAAATATATTTTCCCGCGTGGAATGTTTCCCTATTATACACACACACACACACACACACACACACACACACACACACACACACACACACACACACACACACACACAGAGAGAGAGAGAGAGAGAGAGAGAGAGAGAGAGAGAGAGAGAGAGAGAGAGAGAGAGAGAGAGAGAGAGAGAGAGAGAGAGAAATATTGGCACTAAATCACTGCACTTCTGACGTCCACCGTCTTCAACGACATCGTATTCTTAATACCTTTTAATAAGTAGATTATTTCACTAGTTATGACATGTCGAGTGGAATATATTTTACTGATTTGCAGTACCATGGCCTTATCTTCAAATTGGTTAATAGTTACAATACTCAATGAAGTACCTGAATGAAATTCTTTGCCAAATATATGACGTACCTTTCTAATGTTGTAAAAGTCTCTATGTGGGACAGCCTTTTGTGAAGCAAGCTCACGTAATTCATTGAGAAGGACATGTAACTGGAATTTTGATGACAGGTAGCTGAGTCTTCGATAACAGAAGGACTTCCTATAAAATTCAAAATACACAGTATTTCAAAACACTCATATTTATCATTAAGTTTCTACCCCTAAATCAATAATTATAAATGGTACAGCAGTACTATAACATGATTCCATCATAAAAGCTACTGAAAAAAAGTTTACACACATGCATAATATTTTTTATCTTTTAATTCGGGAGAGGTTAAGGAAGCAGACAACAAGCCTTCCTCACAGAATTTCAGTCCTCAAAATCTGCAGCATTGTCTCCAGAACTGATTTTGGCCTCCTGGATCAGGTTTGAGGGGGAGACATCAAAGATTCTGTGACAAGCTAGGCTGCAACTATTTGATTTATAAGTGGCATTTCAGATGGGCCCACAGCATGCATTAGGTCAGTGTGCAGCAAAAAACGGGAAATTGTTTAACATGTCATTTTGAATTTGTGCCACAGGGTGAAGAACTGTACGATATCCTTAAAAATGGGTCTGGAGCAAATAATACATCAGAGGTGGCTACCCTCATAGCTAACTGCAAGTGGAGTACACACAAGATCTTTTCTTTTTTACAATAGGCAATCTCGCTGCCGCACCCCCCCCCCCCCCCCTCCAAATGAGACTATTAAAATTCTAGCTATCAACTGCTGAAGCAATCAAGACCAAGTGTCAGAGTGTCAACAACTCTTAAGAGGCAGTGCAGCTCACGTACGATATATACAGAAAGCTGGCTAACATCCAAAATAGGCAGCAATGTGATTTTTTGAATAAATCTAACTGAATATTGAAAGGATAGGCTAAGAGGAAATGGAGATTATGTATTTGTCGCAGTATACAAGAAATTTAAATGCAATAAGCTAAAAAATTAAGCTGTATACGAGATGATTTGAACATTAACTTATAATTGGGTCCTTCTATCAACCTCCAGACCACCCAAGTAATCTAAAACTTTAAAGAAACCTCATCTCACTAGCATGTATGTTCCCCAATCACAATGCTATCATTGTAGTAGGCTTATACATTGATGATACTAAATGGAAACTAAGTGGGGCTGAATGAGTGGTTACAGGTTTGTCTGAGCCATGGAAAAGTATCACAAAAATGGTGAAAAATTCTAACTAGAAGATGCTAGATGTCAACCGCCGCCACCACCACCACCACCACCACCAACACAGAAGATACTGGGTTTCAGATTTGATCCCGGCTATTGCTTAGATTCTGAATCAAAATTATCAGCTATGATGGTTGAAGACTTCCAGTATAAGGAGTCACACTCATTCTGCCAACAGTCCTGTTAAATGGGGGCAGAGGCATGAATGTTCAGCTCATCCCCTTGTCCTTTGGGTTAGAAACTCCGGAAAGTGGAATAATCAGGAATGGTCAATCGTATGAGAAAGGCAATGGAAACCATTTCACTAAAAACAAACCAGGTTTACCATTAAGACAACAATCTTCTAAAACAACAATCTCCAAAACATTTCCATCGCAAAAAATTCCAGAGGTTGAACTAGTCCTCCCTTTGGAAGATATCTGGCAGGGGAGTGCCCAAGAGGGAATTAACAAGAGGATGAATAACTAGCCCATTGTCTTATGATATGGAATGAGGAATGCCTGAAAATGGTAGTAATAGCAAACAGAGCACTGTCCCCCCCCCCCCACACACACACACACTCACACAATTCATGTATGTGCACATCTGTGCCTCTACATGGTGCTGGCTGAATACATAATGACAGGACTGGAGTTCGGAAGGTGGACTGGGATGGAGCGAGTGCTGCATGGGTGGAGTGGGGGTGAGAGAGGGGGGAGGGGGGACAGGGAGGAAGAGGGTGGAGGGGGGAAGAGGGTGTGGAGAGGGGGAAGAGGGGGTAGAGAGGGGGAAGAGGGGGGTAGAGAGGGGGAAGAGGGGGTAGAGAGGGGGAAGAGGGGGTAGAGAGGGGGAAGAGGGGGTAGAGAGGGGGAAGAGGGGGTAGAGAGGGGGAAGAGGGGGTTAGAGAGGGGGAAGAGGGGGTGGGGACGGAGGAGAGGGGGTGGGGACGGGGGAGAGTGGGGGGTGGAGGAGAGTGGGGGGTGGAGGAGAGTGGGGGGTGGAGGAGAGTGGGGGGAAGGCATGACGGGGGGAGGTCAGATGGGGTGACGGGGGGAGGGGTGACGGGGGGAGGGGTGACGGGGGGAGGGGTGACGGGGGGAGGGGTGACGGGGGGAGGGGTGACGGGGGGAGGGGTGACGGGGGGAGGGGTGACGGGGGGAGGGGTGACGGGGGGAGGGGTGACGGGGGGAGGGGTGACGGGGGGAGGGGTGACGGGGGGAGGGGTGACGGGGGGAGGGGTGACGGGGGGAGGGGTGACGGGGGGAGGGGTGACGGGGGGAGGGGTGACGGGGGGAGGGGTTGAGTTGAGGAGAAATGGACATTTATAGAGAGGATGAAGTAGCTGTGGATAATAGAAGAAGTACTTCTGTTCATCAGCAAAAGAAGGAAATAAGACCGTCTACAAGGGGGAGGAATCATCTGTTGACATTACAGAAGAAGAAATAGAATTTGCTGACCTAAAACAGGTGTTCAATGTAAAATAGTGGAGAAAGAAAGGTAATATACAACTTGTACAAGAATCAACAGGAAACACTATTTATGGACTGTAAGAGAAGTGTTGTCATTGGTAACAATGGAAGACAGGAGTAATCTGTACATCAAAAAAGCAATGAAGGAAATAACAGAATGGTTCAGTAACTGGATTATTCAGGATGAATAGGTATCAATGATACAGAAAATAACGATACTGCTATCCTCAAGGAAGAGTGGAAGAATAACAGGACACAATGACCTGAATAAACAGTTTATCTGGACACCTCAGTGTAATGCAGAATTGATCACCACATGTCATGAGAGGAAGACACACACAGAGGTAAGCAGCAAGTATTGAGTTGTCAATGGAGCAGCGGCAACACCAGAATGGGTCAGTCAAGAGAGCTGAATGACTTTGGACTCTGATTACACATTGGATGCCACCTGAGTAACAAATTCATCAGGGACATTTCTACCCTTCTAAAGCTGCCATAATCGACTGATGGTTATTTGATTCTGAAATGGAAACATGAAGGAACAAAACAGTTAAATCAAGCCCCTGCAGACGTGACATACTGGAAGAGGGGGGGGGGGGTGGAGGGGAGGGTGGAGAGAGAGAGAGAGAGAGAGAGAGAGAGAGAGAGAGAGAGAGAGAGAGAGAGAGAGGTGGCATAAAGAGTGAAGACAGTGAACAGTAAATGACTGTACATGAGTGATCAATCATGCTTTAACCTGTGGCAATTCAATGGAAGGGTTTGGTTTTGGCAAATGCCTGGTGAACATTACCTGCCATTGTGTGAAGTGTCAACAGTGAGGTATGGAGGAGGTGGTGTTCCGGTACAGGTGTCTTTTCCATGGTTAGGATGTGGCCTCTTTATTGTGATGAAGAAAATGCTAACTGGAGGACAGGAACATACCAGTTTAATCACTTGCTCTTCAGAATTTCATCTGTACTGGAAAATTTTCAACAATATTTGCAGGAGTTGATTCAGGATATTCCCTATTCTGCCATATCTGGGTCACGGACTCCATGTAAGAGGAGCAATTACAAACTCTGCAGGTGGTTTTCCAACACATTCTAGAGAGTAGCCTCCATTGCAAACTGGAAAAATGTAAATTTTTCCCCTAATGATGCATTTTTTGGTTCACATTCATAGCAAAGATGGTCTCATCCCTACAGATGAGTACATTGAAGCAATTCTCAGCCTGACAGCACCTAAGAACCTGGAGGAGCTCCAGTCCTTTTTGAGCATGATTTCTTATTATGCTAAGTTCATCTGCCAAGCCATACAGATCTGTGAACCTCTTAAATGGCTTCACCAAAAGGACAGAAAATCTGTATGATTTGTTGCCTTTCAATGAGTTTTTCAGGCCCTCAAGCAGTGTTTGTGCTCCACTCCATCTGATTGCTTAACCCATCTGCAAACACATCTTAGTACAAAACAGGTGGCACAAAACTTTGATGGCACTGAGCAGAAGACATTTTCAGAGTCACAATATAATTATTCACAAGTGGAAAAGGAGGCACCAGATATCATTATCTTGTATGTTGCAAAGTTTCAATTCATCGCCATCCAAAAACCTCCAGTGTCCTTATTTGGCCCTTGTTCCAAGATATTTAATAGGAATGCCCACCAGTTACAGAGCTGGGCATTCTCTCTCTGTAATTATCATTACTAAGGCATTCATTACTGGTCCACTGCCCAGCACACTAATCAGCGTTGCCACAAGTATCTGCAAGTGAAATTCCCTGATATTTCCCTGGTTTCCAGACAAGTTTTAGCATTTTCCCTGACAAATTTTAAGCTCTCAAGGGTAAGTGGAGAATGTAAGTTGACACTCTGTCTTTGCAGCTACAATACAAGAAATAATAGCGCCAAGTGAGGGAATATGTAAATAATTCTTTGGAGTTGCAAGACAGATTTAATATAGCTTCACTGACTTCAGAAATAACGTCAGAAAAAATAGGCCTCTTGAAAGAGGTGTATAAGGTGGAGAAGGATTGTGTAATTAACTATGTTAATTACTGTCAGGTATTACCCACTTTGTTACACCTATTCTTTTACACGTATCATGTGATTTTTCTTTCAAGAAATATTTGAGTAAACAGCAAACAAACTGTCAGCAACTGCCACAATTTTCTTCCTCTTATCGTCCATACTTTCTAATATATAAACTACTTTTGAAGTGCCACAATGTACTACAATAAATACAATGTATATAAAACGCCACACCTTGCAATGTACTTTTCATTTAGGTAGTAGTATGATATTCTACCTTACGGCAGGTCTTGTCATGGGTTAAGCCTCTTACACTTTTGTCTGTCTACAGCCAGTCTTTTCACTTCTGAATATTTGCCTCCTTTGATATTGTCCAGCATTTGATATCTTCTTTTTCCTCGTCCCCTTTTTCCCTCCACCATTCCTTCTATTCCTTCCTTCAATAAACAGTCCCTCCACAAGCAATGTCCAATCCCGTTCCATTTTCTCTTTCTGATGACTTTCAGCATGTTTCTTTCTTCTCCAACTCTTCTTAATACTTCTTCATTCCCTACTCGGTCTTCCCATTTCACTTTTTCCATTCTTCTCCACACCCACATCTCTAGTGCCACCAATCTTCTTTCACCTTCCTTCCTCAATGTCCAGGTCTCGGCACCATATAGTGCAACGCTCCAGTTGTAACATTTGGCAAGTCGTTTCCTCTGATCTTTGTTTAGTGGTCCACAAAGTAATTTCTGTTTCCTCTTGAATCCTCCTTTTGTCATTGCAATTCTTTTCCTAATTTCTGTTGAGTAATACATATCAGCCATTATTACACTTCCCAAGTAATTTAAGTTATTCACTTGCTCTATTTCGTCTCCCCCTATTTTCATATGTCATTTTCTCCCCTTTCCTCCAATTACCAAGCTTTTCATTTTCTTCTTGTTAATCTTCATTCCAAATTATTCTAACTTTGTGTTTAGATCATCTAACATTTGTTCCATCTCTGTTGCACTCTCTTCCATCACAACCATGTTGTCTGCAAATCTTATACACTCCACTCTCTGACCCCCTATACAAACTCCTCTCCTTCGATCAAAACTTCCACTAATAATTTCCTCCAGATATATATTGAACAGTGTTGGTGATAAATAACAGTCTTGTCTTACACCTCTTCCCAGTTTAAGTTCTTCACTCATCACACCTCCTATTCTTACTCTTGTTCTCTGGTTCAAATATAAATTTCTAATTACCTGTCTATCCCTCCAGTCAACTCCATGTTTCCTTAGGATTTCCGTCAGCTTGCCCCATCTGACACAGTCAAAAGCCTTGTCAAGATTAATGAACACAACATACACCTTCCTTTTCTTCTCCATGTACCTCTCCCCCTATCACTCTCAGTAGCCCCAATGGCCTCTAGTTCCCACTCCTCGACTGAAACCAAATTGTTCATCTCCTATTACGCAATTCAGCTTTTCATATAGCCTTCTGTTGAGCGTCCTCAGCAAGACTTTGGCTGCTTGCGAAATCAGACTCATTGTTCTATGTTCTTCACACTTTTTGCTGTTCTTTTTCTTTTCTATAGGTATTAAGATACCTTCTGTAAAGTCCTTTGGCCATTTTCCTGTCATGTATATACGTTCAGTCAACTCCCTTTTCCCTTCTTTCTCCAATGACTAACAGTTCCACAGGAATCTCATCAATTCCCATTGCCTTTCCATTTTTCATCTCCTTCATAGATTCTTCAGTCTCACTAGTTAGTATTGCATTTCATATCCTATCATCTGCAACTTTATCTTCTTCTTCTATCCCAAGGTCTTCTTCACACGGTTGGCTGTCAGCAGCATATAGCCATTCTATATATTCTTCCTATCTTCTCATTATTTCTTGGGGTTCACTCACCATTTTACCATCTGCTGCCTCTACTTCCTTTCGTCTATTGTTGATTCTCTTTTCCCTGAATGTCAAATCCATTGCTTCTTTGTACATCAAATCATATTTTCCTTCTTTCTCTAATTTCTCTATCTTGTCACACTTTTCTGTCAGCCATTTCTCCTTTGTTTTTTCTGTCTCCCTTCTTAATTCATTATTTAACCTCCTTTAGTTGCGCTTCCCTTCTTCTGTGTTTACAGTTTTCCATTTTCTGTCACCATCGATCTTGTTTATCATATCTGGTGTTACCCATTCTTTCTTTACTTTTTTTCTCTCCTTGACTCCAAGCATTTCCTTAGCTGCCTTTTTCAACCCATTTTTAAAATGATCCCATCTACCTTCTGTGCATTCTGTTTCCTGTCCTTTCATCATGATTTCACAATATGCATTCTCTAATTTTTCACAATTGCCTTTGTCTTTCAGTTTCTCAAAGTTAATGTGCTCTCTCTTCTGTCCTTTCCAGGTTGTTTTCAATTTAACTAGAACTTCAACTATTACTAATATATGATCTGAATAAATATCTGCCCCTGGATAGCTTTTGACACTCCTTAGGCAATTTTGTGAGTGATCAAGAGTAAGAGTAAGAATAGGAAGTGTGATGAATGAAGAAACTGAACTGGGAAGAGGTGTAAGACAAGGTTGTGGTAAGACAGTTGAAATTTCTTAAATCCCTCACTGTTGGCTCTGGGCTGCTGAGGAACACTGCAGTCCGGGGTCCAAGGATAAACCATAAAAATCTGCTGCATTATGCCACACACAAGCAGACCTGGCCTCAGGCAGGTCAGTGATACTAGACCTGGTGGGCAGGACCTGTACATTAGGGGGGAAGGAAGGGCTTCAGATCAGCAGGTGCAGTTCATTAGAGATACCCACAGAAATGGCCTGCAGTTTCAGCCTGTCACAAAAATCCACTAGTGTGGGCAGCTATTCAGGAGTCACAGACAGCATGTTGATGAAATGGAACTGCAGTGATCAATCCATGCAACAGATAACTTGTGCAAATACTCTGAGAATCGATAACAACAAGGATAGGTAGCAAGTCACCATAGAGATGATCGCTGAGCTGCAGACAGGCCCACAAAAAGACAATCACACACTCAGAACTAAGTTTTCAGCCATAGCGTTTGTCAGAAAATGACAGCACACACACATTCATACAATCACTCAGACACAACTCACACTCACATGACTGCCGTCTCTGGCCAGTGCATCTACAGGCTTTGAGAATCAGATCCAAACAAACTAATCCTCATGCCTCCCTGCCTCTCATCTGCAGCTGCTAGGCTAGCAGCAACAAGTGGCGGCAGCACCGACTGCCAGCTGAAGTGAGTGGTATGAAGGGGAGAAGCATTAGTAATGAGGTAGTAGGGAAGCGGCACACATTCTGAGCTGCACCCAGCCAGTGATGATGCATCAAATCTTAGTAAATAAACCATTTAATCTACTGAGACAAAAACATGTCTCCCCCAAAACTTCCCTGATATTTCCTGATTTTTCTGACACATTTGGAATTCCACGATATTCCCTGATTTCCAGAACCTGTGGCAAACCTAATAATGCAGATTCACTACTGTGGTTACCAGTGGGACCAATTCACAGTTCGACCAACAGGAGGCTCTCAGTTTTGCATTTGACGATCCCTAGCAGCAGATATTATTCAGTTTTCTGTTGATGGCACAGGAGGTCTGTTTTTGGCAGTCCAGATAGGGTGAACCAAGCCCACTACTTCAAGAGTGGAGTCAGTGTGGGATATGTTTTTCTCCTACGTGACCATCTTAATGTGGTACAAGGCATTTTCTTGCTTGCTTCAAAGCAGCATCGTGTCTACTAGCCAGTGATCAAGTGCGATACTGAAAACACTGTGCAGGTTTGCGCAGCATGTGCACAAAATCAGGCTGTGCCAACAAATTAATTTGCCCCTCATCCAGTCCCAGAGAAACATTGGGACAGGGTGCACATTGACTTTTTGGGTCATTTTTGGGAAAATGTAGTATTTGGTAGTGGATGTGTTGTCCAGTTTCTGATATACTGCTAAACTGTCTTCCGTGACACTGACAGCTAATATTCATGCATCCTCGATCATTTTTACTATAAAGGACTGCCAAAGGACTCTCGTATCCAATAACAGTCTTGTATTGACAGCATCTGACTACCACCCCATTTCACTCAACTTCTAACTCAAGTTGAACACTTCATGTCAACGTTCATGACCCAAATGAAGAAGTCAAAGTCTGCCTTGTCCAGCAGCAATTTGCTGTCTAGTTTTCTTATCACATACTGGGTAACACTTGTCAACAGGTGTAGTCTGGCAGAACATTTGCACAGGTGCCAGCTGCACGGCCTGTGTGAATTTGGCTCACCCTCAGTTGCATGGCCCGGACCATAATGACACACTGCCGTTTTGTCACGAGGTTTCCATTTGGGCCCAGTCTTTCAGTTGGCCGCAGAGGCAGCTGCCAGGTCTAGTGGTGGCCTACAAATGTTGGCATTTATTTGTGATGGATGTCAGTCAGAAGCAGCTAACCTATCAGTTCGATCAGTTGGGTCTGCATTCTGTCGGACCCATCATGCTGCCATCTCCACACCAGCAGGATGCTGGTGTCAGTTTCAGCAGTTTCCTAGGAAGAGTCCCCCCCCCCCCCAAACTGCAGCAGCATGAACACCTGCTGCCCTCTCCACTGCACCCTCCACCATCCTCCTATTGTCTGCAGAACAGGTAACTGGCGGCATTCGCTCCCACAACTCCTACTGTGGAGCCCACAAACATGGAAGCAGGGCCTTTCTTTGACAAATCACCCATGGATGAGTCCTTGCCTCCTCTGATGCAAGTGGAACCACCATTACACCTGCCTCCACAATCTTCTGCAACTCCAAAGGTGTCATCTGCATCAGCACTGCCTACTTCACGAACAGTTTTGCTGCTTGGGAATCTCGTGCCCTCTCCAGTTTAGAATGGAGATTGCAGCATTAACTCAGCCATTTGTGTCCATATGTGGCATTTTCAGAAAGGAGGGATTTAATATCCCTACCAGCAGATATCTATATGGGAGCAGATGAGGAGGCGTGGGTCTCGTGGGAGGGTAGTGTAACAAGCTATCTCAGGAGGCATGTGCAAGGTATTGTGTGAGCAATACATTTGACCCAGCTGTTTACCTGTTCGCACAATAGGCCAGGGGCACACTGATTTCAACTGCCTCAGACCTGGTCTTTGCCTTGCACAGTGCTCTGTTTCCACATGCCAGAGTTCAGCTGTTCATACTGGTTGTATTTTGTGTTTATGTCCAAGCCTGTTTCTATGAGGTGTTCAGACACTCTGCTCCCCCTTAGACTGATTCTTAAGACAAGTTCCATACCTTCATCTGGGCTTCAGTTCCCCAGTTTTACTGTCAACTCACTGTCAGCTGGTATAGTTACATTTGTGCCAACACTGACAGTTCTGCGGTGCTGCCACCTACTGTGCAGATACAAAAGTACCCTATTATAAAGCAATATCTGTGAGGCAATCGTTTGTGGACAATAAAATTGCTGAAATGGACTAGCCTGCCCAGAGTCCTGCCCTAAACCCCAATGAAACACCATTGGAATGAGTAAGAAAGTCGCTTTCTCTACAGACCCCAGTGTCCAACTGCAGTGGCTTCCCTCATTTTGGCTCTTGAGGAAGAACAGGCTGCCATTCCTCCAGAAACATTCAGACAGCTCACTGGAAGTATCCTCAACAGTGTTTAAGCCATCATAAAGGCAATGGATACAAACCTCCATATTAATGTCCACTAATAGGCAACAGGACACTTTTGACCAGATAGTGTAGACAGAGTACACTGGCAAGACAGGATAAAAAGAAGGAAAAGGAAGAAAGGGTTATGACAAGTAAATTAGATCTTACCCTATTACAGAAACAGAAGCAGTTACAGGATTTAAGTCAAAGAAGAGACTTTAAACAATATAACAGTATGTGGATACAAATGAAGACAAATTGCTGACATGCTGAGTAAGAATAACAATGCAGGAAGTTCAGATAAAAATCAAACCAGTGAATTCCTGTAGCACCTTTCCTGAACCATCTCCCTGTAGCAGTGAGTCTTCTTCCCTCTATGATATCTTTCAGCATTCTCCAAACATATTCTTCTTCCTTTTTTTCCATTCTATTCCCACTATGAATACTTGAGGTATTTAATATTTTAAATATGTATCTTTGCCCAAGAAGTAGCAGCATCCTATCTATCCTTAGACAGTATAAACATTAATAAAAACTTTTGTGATGTGACATTTCAAGTGGATAGGGCACAACCTGCTCTGTGTATACTTACACCTTTCTGTTTACGAGAGACTACAGTTAGAAGAGTAACGAGAATATCCCACCAGTTCTGTTACAGCTACCTGTCAGTACCAGGAGATGCCATATGAGTGGTGAATAGTTTTAGGACATAATTTTTCTTATGAACTGACAGTGTATTATGTGTAAAAGCAGTGCCTCCAATGATTAAGGGGGCTTGCTCTATTCCACTTCCACATCATGATGGATCAGAAAATTTAAGAAAATTAACCAAAGCCTTGATGACACTGCCAGTTCTGGTGCAGATCTTGAAAAATGTGTTCAATGGAATCTCAGAGTAGCAAGAAAATGGTAGAAAAATACTAATGTGTGCTACATCAACAAAATGTACCCTTAACTTGTCTGCAAATTTGAATGAACATCCCAGTTTAATGTCCCATCAACGATGAGGTCATTAGAGAAGAAGCACATGCTCACACTGGGTAAGGATAGGGAAGGATGTGCACTGTACCCTTTCATAGAAAGGATCCTGCACTTCACTTTAAGGAGTTGAGAAAACCACAGAAAACATGACACTTTTTGTCCAGATGGGAGATTTGAACTGTGGTCTTCCTGAATTTGATTCCAATGTCTTACCACGGAGCCAACCTGCATGGTTGCAAATTTGGTTCACTCCAACCTGTAATACCACATTATACAGTGAAAGCTTTGTTCTTTATGTGTGTTATATTGTTTGACAGAAGATCAGCTGGCACATTGTATCAGAAGATACCAAGAATTTCTGAAGTGGTACTGGTTATTATATGAAAAAGTAATGTTCCAGACCATAAAACCTGTCACTATTACAAAGTCAGGCCTTCCAAGGCACAAAACGAAAACTATGTTTTTAAAGATGATGGAACACTAGCAAATATTTAAAAATACTTGTCTGCAAATGAGAGAAGGGTGGCTGTTTACTTCAGTACATGTGTTTGCTAACATGTGTAGCATTTTAAGCTTAAAAAAAGTATATATGGAATACAGATTGTGGCAGTGTAATAAAAGTTACAATACTCATGTTTGTACACCTCCAAATGAGAGCACAAATGATTGCAACTGTAGAAAAAAAAGCAGCACACATTTTAAGCCTGAAAGTTTCTATCCCTCTGTGAGCATGAGTTGTAAAGCAAGAATTAATTATGTACTCATTATTTTTAAACATCTCAAATTCGTCAACATCATATGTATTCAATACAGTGTTAATATTAAATATGCTTAGGGGATTTAAAAAAATAAAAAATAAATATATGACTGGAAGTACTTCCAAGTTCCAGTCACCTATTTTTTGTATGTGGATAAATGAGTTTTCAGAAATTCCATTTTTATGTACCAGAGAATAAATACAGCTCTGAAGGCACATGAATGACAATGGTGTTTAGTACAAGCATTCTACACATCATGATCTAATAAAACTTAATTCCAGTTTCTATTACTGCTAAACAATTCAACATACAATGAAAGTCAAAAAATGTTTTTCAAACTGCACTTAACAGTGACTTTTTCAGGTAAGATTAGTTACCCATACGAAATGTCTATTGTCTTTATGAACTCTTAGGTATAAGAGAGATGAATACCCTACTGTTCTCAGAGATCAGATAATCTCTGCCATGGATTCAGACAGTGTTAAAATACATAAATAGAGTACTGGAGTGGATAATGCAAGCCTCTGACAAGAAGTTGCCTTTGCAGAAATTTTGTTACTTCACAGGTTTTTTAATACTTTCAGCTTGCTATCCACACAATCATAATTATACTGGTGTAAATTGCTGTTTTATTACTCATTAAAGAGGGAAGTGGTGAGGAAAGGAAGAGGCTTAAGTGAAAAAGGGGATCTGTTGTGATCTGGCAAATGATAACATTCAAACAGTGCACCACAAGAAAAAGTTATCTGAAATGAGAGAAGACATACCAGCAAGAAATGAAAGATACCAGAGTTGTTAAGTAAAATAGTTCATCTAGTTAAGAGACTGCTTATTAACTCATACGAAGCTGCTTGCTATCTTTCCATAAACTCTAACAGTGGAAAATTGAGGATGGAATGTTACAATATTATGAAAAGGATAGTTGCTTCTCATCATATAGTGGAGATGCTGCGTCACAGGTAGGCACAACAAAATGACTGTCAGAAAGTGAACTTTTGCCCCAGTTAAAGTTTTCAAAGAGGCAATTTCTTCATGACAAATTACTTCCAAATCACCTTACTTAAAACAATAGAAATCATTGGTACCACCAATGTATATCAGCAGCTCCAGTTTTCACAGAGACTGAATCAAGAAAAAGAAGTGTAAGTGTATAGTAATGAACATCTCCTAACTCAAACACCACCTCCTGTTGAGGATCCATTAAAAGGAATTCTTTCAAAAATTAAAATCTGCTGCATTGGAATATTAACCCTCTAACTGCTACAGACACCCACTTTGCATTCTGTATTGAGCATGGCTTTGTTGTTGCTGTACTAACTGCCATCTAAAGTTGTTACCTGTTCTGAGATTGAGCATTCCGGTCACTAAGAAATACTTAACTGACTTTTCTTTCTTTTTATTTATTTCTTTTTTTCAAATGATAGCATGTAAAGGGGCACACATACTGTATGATAAATACTCAAAACTTTTTGATTCACCAAGATATGGCTGTCACTTATCCACAGCAGTGAGAGGTTCAGTGGAAAAGGAGGCACAAAGATGTTACGGGAGATGATTAAGGAAAACCCAGCGGCCACATTTAAACACATCCTCAGCACCCAGAGAGTGGCAGAGCATGTCAAGTTAATTCATCATCATCAGTCAATGGGAAAGGCATTCCTGCAGGAAAAAGTGCGGTAGAATGGGATGAAGCCTTGTGGTGGTATGTTAGGCATGATCTAATAACTCTCAATATACAGATCTGGCCTTAAAAACCTAACCTTTGTGTCCATTTTCCAGCGTTATGGGCTATTTTAAATTGTCAGCATGATGCAACCAATATTAAATCTACAATAAGTAGTGCAACTCGTTTCATACCAGCTATTTACGTTGGATGAGAACTATTATTTTCTTGACAGTTTACTGGATTTTTTACTATTATTCTTGTTTCCAGTAGCTTTTATTTCTTTTTCCATCTTGAAAGATGTTTTAGACTTTCCATATTTCAGATATTATGGACAGGAATCAATTTCCACAACAAATGTGACAAACACAGAATTTCTTTAATTCTATTACAATCATGTAAACAGAATGTGCATTTCAAAAAAAGGCAAGCATTACACAACTGACAGATCAGATAGGGCAGAATGAATAAGATTGTGAGACAGATAAGAAAATTAAAACTTCTAGTTCGTGGACGTGTGTGTGTGTGTGTGTGTGTGTGTGTGTGTGTGTGTGTGTGTGTGTGTGTGTGTGTGTGTGTGTGCGGGGGGGGGGGGGGGGGGGGGGTGATGTAAAAGCCAATCATTTGATTTGGTCTTCAGGTAGCCAGTATTTTCATTGAAAAAAATAATGACATTAAAGAAAATAATATGATAGACATCATAGTGAATGATCTGTTGCATAGCAGGATAGAATTAAGTGTAGGAATAAAATTTTGTTAAAACCAGCTTGGCCACCTTAGATGATGCTAAGTGGAACACCTCTGCCAGGTACACAACAATGGCATAACCAATGACAGCACTTAGGAGAACTGAAGTATAAACAGGGAGCTTATTGCCTCAGCGTGTGAGGGAGAGCATTGGAAACATACGATTCAGCACTTAGACAACAGTACAGAGCAGACAATGCTCTTCTGTAATGGGGATATATGTAGTAACTTCACCAAGGATGGCAAGAATGCCTTTCAGGCTCCAAGCAAAGCATAAACGAATGCTCTGAAGTTCAACATTAGACCAATAGGATCAGAAAATGGGAGCACATTCTGCCACCTGTAAGGGGAAATCACATCATCAACTGCTATAAAGCCCTTGCCTTCCTTCCACTCACTCTCAGAGTTAGGCCGTTCCATCTACATCCCTGATACCAATGAAGGTCAACTATACTAGTTGCATGATGTCCTGACAAATACAACAAAGGCTCTGTGTCCATTGGTGCCTTGCAGTCCACTGCTGTGAGTCCTTAGGTGTCTGGTTGTAGAGGGAACTTCAACTCTGCAAGCTGCTTTCCTGCCTGTCGCAATGGTGACTGACTGAAAATGAGGGCTGGGCCAATCTTCTGCGTACAAAGAACTGATCTGCCCATCTGCAAGCTGTTCAACTTGGGAGTAGGGCACCTGTGCTGCCACAGTACTGGCTGCATGGTAGGACTGCCTCTAGGGCTATCCTTCATGTCACTGCCATGTCTTTCACCTACACACCATCTCGACAACGGACAATAGTAGCACCCACATTTTTGGGTTTGAGCCTAAGCACAACATAACTCGACCAGAGCACTGACACTCCTACAGACACCCACAGCTATGTTGGACTGTAGTGACATGCTGGCCACCAGACCCTCTTATGACATGGTTGCAGGACTAACTGCTGACACTGAAGCCTTAACCTTCTACTTCCTTGCCAGGCACTGATGCGCAACCCTGTGCGTTCATGCATTGTGGGTTCAGCACAGCTGCGGATAGGCACCACTGGGAAGAAGACAGAGTGAGTATAGAACTCTCAGAAATAAATATCTGTTAACTGAATGATGTCTCATTAGCACCCCAGTGCTCCTAGGACTCCACCATCACACCTCCGCTTGTTTATCTTACACTCACTTAGAGGGCCTTATCTGGTAGGCCACTACAGATCACTGTTAAGGTTCTGAAACATGCATACAACTAACTAACTAATTAACTAACTAACTAAGTACTCCCATGTAGCTCAGAATCCTGTTCCTATCTCACCAATCCATTTCCAAATTTCTCTGTGTGTTCCCCAAGTAAAGTAGTGCATTGGTTAAGGCATTAGATTTACAACTGCAGATTTAGGTCTTTTGTGGTTTCTCTAAATTGTTCCATACAAATGCAAGGATGGTTCCTTTGACAAGGACACTCTTTATTTCTTTTCCTTCACTTCACAAACCAAACTTGTACTCCGTCTAAAATAGCCTTATTGTTGAACCCAATCATCTTTCTTTCCTTCCTTCCTTCCTTCCTTCCTTCCTTCTTCCAGATTACAACAAGCTAAATGATCTTAACCAACACATCTTATATTTTTAGTAGGTCATGTGTATAAATACTATATATAATTGTATGGACACAGTTGTAGTATAATAAAATAGTCACCTTTATACAGGGTGTTACAAAAAGGTACAGCCAAACTTTCAGGAAACGTTCCTCACACACAAAGAAAGAAAATATGTTATACGGACCTGTGTCCAGAAACGCTTACTTTCCATGTTAGAGCTCATTTTATTACTTCTCTTCAAATCACATTAATCATGGAATGGAAACACACAGCAACAGAACGTACCAGCGTGACTTCAAACACTTTGTTACAGGAAATGTTAAAATGTCCTCCGTTAGCGAGGATACATGCATCCACCCTCCGTCGCATGGAATCCCTGACGCGCTGATGCAGCCCTGGAGAATGGTGTATTGTATCACAGTCGTCCACAATACGAGCATGAAGAGTCTCTACATTTGGTACCAGGGTTACGTAGACAAGAGCTTTCAAATGCCCCCATAAATGAAAGTCAAGAGGATTGAGGTCAGGCGAGTGTGGAGCCCATGGAATTGGTCCAACTGGCAGTGAATCGAGGAAGTACAGTACATACTGACAAAACTAAAATGAGCTCTAACATGGAAATTAAGCGTTTCCGGACACATGTCCACATAACATCTTTTCTTTATTTGTGTGGGAGGAATTTTTCCTGAAAATTTGGCCGTACCTTTTTGTAACACCCTGTATACTTTCCAAGCACTAATGGATAATCCTATTGTGAGAAGGCTCTGATGATTTACAAGCTAAGACCTAATCTCTCAGATTTTCTTTTCCATTTCAGTATCAACATTCCCCATTTAATCTGTCAAGTGAGTACTGAAACACTTATTTATTAGCTGCTGTTTTTACACACCTATGCCTTAGAAGCTTCTGCACACACTGACAGCTAAGTAACATCTGCTTAACTGCTACGGCACAGTCATTTAAGGACACAGCAACCAATAAATAAAATGAACAGTTCTCTACTGACCTGACAGATATAATGGGCAATATATTAAGAATACTTTTTATGCGTATGTAAATAGTTTACTGTACGAGTGTGACACCCGATAAGTAACTTACAGTGGTCCATCCGCAATCATTGCACAAAGGCGATTCATGTCAGCAACAAACTGAGCCAGTGTTTTGTATGGATATGGTAATGGATCTGTACACTCTGGATCACGAAAGACTTGAAACACACCATCCACTGGTCGGAAGAAGTACCCCTTTGATGGAGGAAAGTTGCATTTCCAAGGATCTCCTTTGCTTGCAGGTGCATGGACTGGATGGTCTATGTTAACAAAAAATTCTATTAAACGAAGCTCTGTAAGTTAAAAAACTAACATCTACACACTAGTCAACAAACTAGTAATAATTATTCAAGGACAAGGTATAAGAAATTTCATACAGGAGTGAAGCAAACAACAATATTACACATATAAAGAAAGGAATGTGATATTTACCATCATCCAAACTGCTTGTGTAAAACCAATGAAGAAGGAAGACTTACGGTTACAGATGGAACAGTTACAGGTCAATTAAGAGTATGTAAAGCATCTATTTCCGGCCCATTCATCGACTGAGCCTCTAATAAGCACTATAGCTTCCATTAGCTCCGCTTTTTAAAATTTTTATTAGGTTTATTCTTTTACATGCAAAGCAACACCACACTCTGTTCCAAATATGGAAATTCCTTTCTCAAATGTCATTATGTGTAATGCACACAAATTGATAAATCAACCATTTACTGTCTGAGTCAGCAAACAGATAGAGGGCAATGTAGATTTCTATTTTAGAAATTACTCTACTATTGATTTAATCTCTCTCTTCATGTGATTTCATCTGAGGTATGGTGAAAGCTTTGATTAATTGACATATCTGTTGCAACAATGGAATTGAAGAATTCGTACTGACATCTAGTCAGTGAACAAAAAACAAAATATTAAAAGGCTTCACCCTTCAAAAGTATTGAATTACTTACATAAAAGCCAAGGATCTCTTGAGCAAGTGGCAGAAAATTGAAACAACTGGTGAGAAAATTGAAACAAAAAAATATAAAATTTGAGGTACCACTATATTGGCCTAAATATAAGAAATAACTTTGAAAAGTTGTGAACAGGTTTTAATCTATGCCAATGTCTATGAGTTAAATGGTCTACATGGCTATAAAGTTGGTGGTACAACATTAATATCAAATAGTCACTGTACAAGACTGATTAGTGTACCAGTGACAGTGAGAAGAGGTCTTATAATCATTCTGGATGGGAGTTGTGTGTTTAGCATGGTAAACACATTTGGATGGTGGGTCAGATAAGAGGACAGCCACAATCATAGCCAGGTGGGCTGGGAGTTTAAGGACGCAGGGTACTTTTCCAGATCAATATTATGTAAAAATCAACACCTATTTCTTTCAAGCACTGTCTATAATGTATATGTTTCACAGATTTTTTGTTGATGTCAGGTAATGTAGCACACTTTCGAAACAAATTAAGTATTTTGAATATTTTTGAACCTGCTCAGGGTTATTAAAAAAATTACACAGAAATTGATGAATCTTTTTTTTCCAAAATGCTTCCTCAAATTGAAGTACCATTTAATCTAATGTTATACATTTGAAGGAGACTAGATTTTTAGCAAATATGTATGACATGATGGCTGAGGTACTAGACCTGTTTAATTCCACCTATTATGTATATTACAAGGATAAAAAACATCACATCTTACATTTTAATTTTTATAATTTTTTACCTAATAAAAATGTTATTTTTTCTATAATTTAGTTGATTCTGCAATAAAGCTTAGGTCTACTACATAAGTATGGACTACTGCAAGTTACAGAAAAAAAAAATCAGAGCAGTGCTTTATAAGCTTTAGGAATTTATTTGTACCTAAATTCTGAAAAATACAACTTGTGGGAAATTGCAAATGAAGATATGAGTCCACTTAAACTGTGGCTCAGAACATTCCTGAAGCATAATCCTCATCCTGCAGCATTTCTTCATCTTCAAACTTCCTCTTGGCATTCCTTTTAGCACTTCTTGCTTCCTGGCAAGAGCAAGTCTTTCAGCTTCATGCACTTGTTGCCTGTCACACACAAGCAATTGATCTTCCATATTAGAGCAACATTTTATGCTTAAATTTCTCACGACTTCCAACCTTCCTATAACTCCATCATTGAAACATATCACTGCATCTAGTACATCAACTTTTAATATATTTAGTCCAACAAAAACATTCTTGGGTACTCTTCCCCATATGCAATGGTTGAAACTTTCATTCGTATCCTGAGTGCCCCCATGAAGACATTTACTGAGTGAAACAGGGTCACTCAGGTCTCTAAAAATTGGTTTTATTTCATTCATAACAGGCCCAGGAAGAGAATGCTTATGTTGGTATATTTGACCACTTCCTTTTGCTTTTCGATAACCACACCAAGAATCTGCTCCTTTAGGGCAAAGTCTGTGGACAACTTATGAAAGTAGGTGGCCAACACAGCTTTACTCATTGTTATAACATCATTCAGAGGTGCAGTTCATCTAATGGCCAGTGCATAATAACTCTGAAGGAGGTCTATTTCAGTTTCTGTCAATGTGCCTCGACCAGACAGAGATTTTCCATCAGATAGCAACTTTCCTTTCATTTCTCTTCATAGCTTCCTCAATCTAGCACCAATCCTCTTTTGCACATTTCTACAACACTCCAGTTTTGTTACCAAGGTATCACCGTAAACATTCAACTCATTAATTTTATTGAAAGCATTAGAGTCCCCATCGCCTAGGTACTTCACATATCTAACGTTATAAACGGGCACTGACCTCTGAAATATTTTTAGAGCTCCATCACACTCCATACCTCCACTGTAACCATCATAATTCTTAGAACACTGATGTTCAATACGTCCTTCAACGTTACCATGGCAGGTGTGGCAGTACTTAGATAAGCACTCAACATCAACAACTTTTCCATTCTCCAGGGAAGTAGCACTTACAACACCATCCAAGGAAAGATGTCCTCGACATTGCCATGTCCCATCAAGTGCAACAGCAATGTCCCTCATTCCACTAATATTTACAGTTTCTTCTACTGCAAATTTCATAGATGCTTTAGACACAACCGTCAAGGCACCTAAAAGTATTTTTATGTACTTACTGAACCTACTGGGAGGAGGAGGAGGAGGCAGATCCATCTAACTACAAAATGTTAGAGCAGCCCTTTTACCTTTTCCTATTGCACGCATTGCATACACTAACTTCAAATTCACATCATATGAAAATACATGTTCGAAGTCATTTTCGAGGTAGGTTTATTGCAGGATCTACACAGAACAACCAATTTTGATGCTAAGCCCTTCCTACTACTTTGTTGTTCAGTTATTTCCAGACAGCCTACACCATCACATTGTTTACATTTCGCCACTTCCTTTATCAAAGAAGATAAGATACCCACATCAACAACAACAAATCCACTACAAACAGTGTCATCGTTAACATAAAAATATGAATCACCAGGAGGTGTGCTATGTGGGAGTTTCTTCCCTGAAGAACTGATACATAGGTTACTTTCAACAGTGTGGCTTGCTTTGTTTGTGAACTGGTTACCATGGAATTTCCTTTTATTGAATTTCTTGATGCATGGCATAGTTCGTATTTATTACACACTAAAGGATATGTAGTTCCACAAATATATGGAGCACTTGGGCAACAAACATTCAGTAACACATGAACAAACTGCTTCAGTGAAAGAAAAGTAAATACTAGCAAAGATAATCATTTACAGACACAAGAAACCTGCACTGTTACCAATATATACAATGTATCATACGTATAATCACTAGAAACAGAAATTTCACAGTTCTTTTTCGAAATAATACTGATTTCTGTAACAGAAATAAATGGGGTGTGGTGGCATACATGACCGTAACTTTAAAATCTGGTACTTATATATGTCATTTTTCATTTGAAACCCTATAATGTATGTATCAAAGTAATCAGGAAAGACTATAGACTTTAATAAAGTCATTAAAAAATTCGACTTTTCCACCATTTATAAGTACCCTGTATCCTTAATGTCCCCCACAGCATCATTTAAGAGCTGAATTGGTTACAGTCTTCCAACTGGTGTAGCACCATTCCCAGGTAGAGATCAAACAGCAGTCTTCCAAACACACACATATCCTATCAGCATATGTATTATTAGCTTCAATTGGTTGCTCCTGTGTGCCATTCAAGTTACCAGATGCCCTTACTTTCAACAAAGGCACTACAAGTCTTGGTAAGTGCAGTATCTAGCATATTTTGAGTGGACTCAACAGCAGCAGGTTACTGTCTATGTTCACAGATTAATAGTGGTTTAGCCCAGAGGGCAATTTTTGCTGTTTGTTAGTTTGTTGTATCCTGGGGACCTGTTGCAATCTCATAAATATTGCGGAATGAGACCAATATGGTGGCACTCATTTGGGGTGACATCATCTCAGAAGCATGTAAAGTACTTCATGTGTTCCTTGGGATTCTCTGAAAGCTAAAATCTATACTGATGACATCCTTAAATGGTAAGAGTGACTTCTTTGTGTTGCATATAGACTTGAGTTCCATTTGATGGATGATAATGGCTGATCAAACGGAGCTGACCCGCTGGCTAGAGTAATTGAAATATGAGGACATTGTATGTCTTACAGTAACCAATTTGCTTGCCACACTTCAATCCAATTAAGCAAGCATGGATGCTCTTGTATAAAGGATTACATCCTTAACATCTTTGCCCTCTGACCTACTAATGGCACTTGGGAGATATTGCCACATGCTTTGCTGGAAGGTCTCCTCCACAGTCTAGGGAGCCATGATGCATCCTATAGCACCATATAATGGTATTACATTCCTTATTTATGTTCTGTATGCTGCCAGCATGGGATACCATGCAAGTAAATGTCGCCAGTGACCCATGGCCAGATGTACAGTGTGTGCTTTATCATTATCAAAGAAACACTTGTCACAATGTTGCCAAGGACCTGTTAGTGCATACATTATTGCAATGTCTCATTGGTTATGGATATCTTAGATCTCTTAACTTATGGATGAAAGTATATACAACCAAACTGGAAAAAATAGCTTTTACATTAACTTCTTTGATCTAGTTCAGTCATATGTTAATGCCGTATTCAAATCGTTTTCTAATAATTAACTTTACAAATATTTCTCTGCAGTAAGAAAATTAAAATTTTTCTATCACAAGACCTACAATGCTTCTGCCAATAATACCCAAAGAGCTTGCAAAACTGAAGCATGAAGACTACTCAATTCACGTATTATTGTGCGCACACAAAACATTTCATTTATTTTAGAAATAGCTTACACACAAAAAGGGTTTTTATAATTTGACTAACACTAGTGAGAATGAGACAAGTTATGTCCACTTCGTTTATTGTGTTTTAATTTATAGACTAACTCTACACTGTACATTTCGACAGATTAAAATTATTTGTTACAACGGGCTCAGAACCAAGGTTGCAGCTTTTTGCATGCAGCATATGTCAGCTCTACTCTTTATGTGCACCTCAAGAATCAATGCAAAGCTTTGCTCTACCACTGCCATTTACCTACATGCCTAGACTCCACAGAAATATATTTGCCATCGAAAATTGGCATACAAAAAATGTTCTTGTAAAACTGGTTGCAGGCCTCCACAATACATCACTAGTACATTATCAGGTACTGTTTTTGCACATGATGTAATTTAAAGCAACTTCATTAAACCATTCATAAGCAATGTGGAACATCAGAGTTAAAAAAGGTAACATTCAGTCCCAAAATGGTTGTGAACAATGGCACACAAAATTCAAGTACAAACAAAGCACAATATTCATGGAGCAATGCTTGACAATTAAGATTTCATTTCATAATATTAATTTCCTGCTTCTTAGCCTAGAAGCTGTTAATCATATAGTTAACATCAACAGTTTCATAATTTTTGTTACTAATTCTCCTTTCCTCCGAAGGACATCCCTTTAAGCTTTACTGTGATATTTTCATTGGTACACACTACTTTTGCTATTCTCTTGTTATATGGATTAGAAAATAGAGTTGGGTTGTTTTGGGGAAGGAGACCAGACAGCGAGGTCATCGGTCTCATCGGATTAGGGAAGGACGGAGAAGGAAGTAGGCCGTACCCTTTGAAAGGAACCATCCCGGCATTTGCCTGGAGTGATTTAGGGAAATCATGGAAAACCTAAATCAGGATGGCCAGACACGGGATTGAACCGTCATCCTCCCGAATGCGAGTCCAGTGTTTAACCACTGCGCCACCTCGCTCGGTTTAGAAAATAGAAATAATGAATGCTTATGTGATCGGACCTTACTTGCCACAATGTGCAGCTCTTCAGATCTTCAGTTTGTGTGTATGTGATCAGAATTATAAATCATAACCAATTCTCAGCAAGAAAAATTACAAATATTTTTGGAAAATTGGTTATCTTCTTCATTTAATCATTGTTCTTTACTTTAATAGTAAAAAATTCGAAGATTTTTCTTCTTGTTCCCATGGTGAGCAATCTGCCTCCTCCACATTGGCAGACTATGCTCACTCTACAGCTGTCAAACCAACGAGCTACGCAGCCACTATGATCAATGCTGTCCCGCACGCTCGTGTCGAGCCCGCACACCCTTGCACCATCTCGCCCACTGCCGATGCAGACCGTGCCCCTCTTGCTGCACCGACACCGCATACAACAGGTGGCCCGGACACCACACCTGCAGCTGCCGACACAGTACCTGATGGCAGAGAATCTTCACCATCTTTGCCTCCTATTCTACAGGCCAGTTCTCAGTTTCACAGAGCTGCGTGTGACATCGTTTTCTGCTCCGGGTGCCTTCTGCTCTCCATTAAAGTTATTATGAATGGTACATGTCATAGGCTACATACTACAGAAGACCCCCCCTGCCTGCACAAAAGCACGCCATCAATCGGCTACGAAACTTTGCCACAAAAGAATGCATTCGGGAACCTTCACAACTAGGAATTGTACATCCTTCTGACAGTAATTGGTCATCACCTATTCATGTTCCCCAAAAAGGGCTCAACCTTCAGGCTTTGCAGAGACTACCATAGACTCAATGCCTGAACCATTTTAGACAACTACACTAACCCCCTCATTCAAGATTTTGCATTGCAATTACAAGGTGGTCGGTATCTTAGCGTCACTGACTGTCTTAAGGCATGTCATAAGATTCCAGTGTACAAAGACTAAATTCCTTAGATAGCCATTATAACCCCCTTTGGCTTGTTCGAATATTGCTATATGCCTTATGGGCTTAAAAATTAAGCTCAGAAGTGGCAATGTTTTGTAGACTCATTATTTTGCCAGTTTCCAATTTGTTATGCCTACCTTGATGACATGTATTTTTCTCTGCCTTTACTAATTAACATGAGCAACATCTTTCTCAAGTATTTCATGTTATCTCAGATAACAGCATGGAGATAAGCAAAGAAAATTCCAGTTGCACCAGCCACAAGATACGTTCCTGGGCCACACAGTGAACTCTGAAGACATACGCTCCACGTCTGAACTTGTCACTAACATTGCAAGCTTACCACCATCTGTCACTTTTTGTTACCTACATTGCTTCTTGGGCATGATCAATTTGTTCAGGTGCCACATCCCTCTCATTCCACCTCCCTGCAGTCTCCTCTACCTGACGCCTTGCAAGGAAAACATACCTCCAGCGATCACAAGGCTATGTGGACTCAGGACATGACTCACACCTTCAGTGACCTAAAAATGGCCCTAGCTAATGCAGTCACACTAGCCCATACAGTGCCGATGCACCATCTCAATCACTACAGATGTTACTGACACCACGATCGGCACCATGCTGCACCAATACATTCACAAAGTCTCTCAACCACTATGTTTCTTTTCAAAAAAACTATCTGCCTCTCAACATAAATGGTCAGCATTTGACAGGGAGCTACTGGCCATTTATGAAGCCATACGCTATTTCCGAGAGGTTATTGAGGCACGTGACATCACGGTTTACACAGATCGCTGTCCCCCATTGACGTACTGTGTAAACTGGCTAGTGACCTCCCTCCATGTCGCTTCAGGCATATGGATTTTATCAGCCAATATACAACGGACGTACATTTTATCAGAGGCACAGATAACATTGTAGCAGACTACATACCACGCATCAATATTATTATGAGCATGTTTGATCCCATGGAGCTCATGTGACTACAAGCTGCTGATCTGGAGGTACAGTCACTAGCCACTAACAACTCCACCTCTCTCCATATTCAACCACATCCTTTCTCTGGTATCACGACCACTCCTGCCTCGTCCCCTCTGACAAGCCATTTTCTCTTCACTGCACAGTCTAGCTCATTCAAGCATCAGAGCAACGGTACACCTAGTAACTGAATGTTTTGTTTAGCCACACATCAAGGAAGACTGCTGTGAGTGGTCACAAGCCTGCGTATCTTGCCAACATGCCAAAGTTGGTTGACATGTGCATCCCCCTCTGGGACACTTCAAACACGTTCGTATGGACCTCGTCAGCCCCGTACACCCTTCTAATAACAACCATCACATTTTGTCAGTCATTGACCCTGTGACATGGTGGGTAGAGGCAGTTCCTTTGAATGATATATCGGCGGATACCGTGGCTCGAGCATTCATTACATGCTGGCTCTCCTGTCTTGGCTGCCCTGAATCCATCAACACAGATCAGGGCAGGCAATTCGAATCTCTACTCTTCAAACAATTGTGTGTCCTGTCCTATGTGATGTGAAGCATTTCCATACGACAGCCTACCACCCCTAAAGTGGAGTGCTGGCACCGCATCCTAAAGGCAGCATTAATGTACCACTAACTCTTGGCCGGATGCGCTTCCGTGGGTACTGCCAGGCATTTGCAAGGCATACAATTTAAAGACCTCCATGACAGAGATCCTTTACTCGCCCACCAGTCTTTTTGCACAAGGAACTTGCAGACTGTGACTATTACGCTGTGAGATGACACCGTTCAAACAGCTCTTACTCCATCCTATTCAGAACCTCACTAGGTTCTCGACTATGCTACAAACACTATGACCATCGTGCTAAATGGCATACCACAAACGGTCTCTCTACATGGAGTTAAATCGGAGCATGTATCCTCACTGAACATGTCTCAAAAAACAAGGCCTCAGAGCTTCCTCCAACTGTCATCACAACAAGTGAACTGGTTTCAGTGAGCATTCAGCTGGCACTTCCCTCCCACCCTCCTTTACATCTAGTGAAGCCTGTGTTAGTGATTGTGGCTCCCTCAGTGACGAACTTCCCGTACCCTTCTTCTCGCCCCCACCACCGTGCTCAACTATGATCCTATTTACTGTTGATGTCTCAGCATTCCCAGTGGATGACAACTCAATGCAACATCATAATAACTATTTGTTTGTTTTTTGTGCACCTTCACAGGTATGTAAATCTAAGGAAGTTAATCTCACGCTCGTCCGAGCTATTCACTTACCAATAGATTTTGTCAACGGCTCCCTTTGAGCTTTTATTGATGAGGATGGCATACTGTCAATTGTCATTCTATTCATCCATCCACAGTCCTTCCCTTCCCCTCCTATTCATATCCCACTCACCCAAGCTGGTCGTCCCCTATTCCAATCGACGTGGATTAAAGATTATGTTGTGTCTTTGCTTCTCGCTTCTCCAATACAATTCCCTTTTCCTGTTGCTCCTACACTGTGCTCTGCAGTCCAAGGAGGGAGGGGGGCAGATGGGGGGAAGGGGGGGGGGGGGCAGTGGAGCTCTGTGGCTGTTCAATACATCACTCTGCATGATCTCTCTCTATGATGATCTTTGAACTCACTTGATCTCTAGTTTTGTTCTGTGTTGTTGTGTTTTGTGATCATGAAGGGAATAAAGCCTATTATTACAATAAAGAAAGCATATTATTACAATAAAGTGGTGTTAAATGTTATTATTTTGCTATAATATCACTACTCACCACAAACTGACAAATGCCAACAAATCTCATGATTTACACACTGTATTTTGGTCAGGCAAAGGAACATGGTGGCATCAGAAAATAAAGCAGTTGAATAGGAAAGAAACTGGAGAGGAAGCTGTAATTATGGCAATAATGAAAATTAAGTGGAAATGGGAAGAGAGAAGAAAATAAAAAGATAGTATTCTAATAAGAGATGAGTCAATGGTGCCAGGAAACATGCAGAAGCAGCAAATGTGCATACTGCTGCAAGGAAAAGTTTGGATTTGGTCTTTATGTGTCAATTAATTGCATATTTGTTATCTGAAAATGTCAGCACTATAATATCACCAATTTATCCTTGGCACTGTTGTTGTTGTTGTTGTTGTTTGTTTAAAATGCTGTTTTGTTTATTTTGTTATTAAGCAATACACATACGCATAATTCATAAAATTATTGCCCAGAAAATATTTGGTCCTTACACTTTACTTTTTAAAAGCAAGTACTAAAGAGCTGTGAAACAATGACACTGTGCGAGAAGTTCAGTTCCCCACTGAAAAAATAAAACAAACCTCTACAATGTGACACACTATAACTGTACCTTTCCTTGGTACTTGTAGTTTTCCCCATTTTTGTCCCTTTTCTGCTTTAAAGAGAAAGAAGCACTTATCAGTTTATGTAGTCATGGTTCATAGTAGTGTGATGTATTTGCTGAAAAATGTAAATTGATAATAAATGTAATAAATACCTTTCCATCACCATTTCTACATAAATGTGCTGCCTCTAGCTCAACTACTTATGTACCTGAACTGTAAATTTAGTACTCACTGCATAAAGGACTTTCTTTGCTGTATTCTTGTTTACCAAATGATGTTTAATTCAAAGCCACTCACGTTCCTAAAGACCACCTTCCTACTGGCCTCTAACTATGATACACTACTGGCAATTAAAATTGCTACACCATGATGATGACATGCTACAGACGCGAAATTTAACCGACAGGAAGAAGATGCTGTAATATGCAAATATTAGCTTTACAGAGCATGCACACAAGGTTGGCGCCGGTGGCAACACCTACAACGTGCTGACATGAGGAATGTTTCCAAACAATTTCTCAAACACAAACAGTAGTTGACAGGCGTTGCAAGGTGAAACGTTGTTGTGATGCCTCATGTAAGGAGGAGAAATGCGTACCATCACATTTCCAACTTTGATAAAGGTCAGATTGTAGCCTATCGCGATTGCGGTTTAATGTATCGTGACATTGCTGCTCACGTTGGTTGAGATCCAATGACTGTTAGCAGAATATGAAATCAGTGGGTTCAGGAGGGTAGCACAGAACACCATGCTGGTTCCCAACGGCCTCATATCACTAGCAGTTGAGACGATAGGCATCTTATCTGCATGGCTGTAACGGATCGTGCAGCGACATCTCTATCCCTGAGTGAACAGATGGGGACGTCTGCAAGACAACAAGTACTCAACAACGAACCTGGGTGCATGAATGGCAAAACGTCATTTTTTCAGATGAATCCAGGTTCTGGTTACAGCATCATGATGGTCACATCTGTGTTTGGCGACATCGCAGTGAACGCACATTGGAAGCGTGTATTCGTCATCCCCATACTGGCGTATCGCCCGGCATGATGGTATGGGGTGCCATTGGTTACACGTCTCTGTCACCTCTTTTTCGCATTGACGGCACTTTGAACGGTGGACGTTACATTTCAGATGTGTTATGACCCGTGGCTCTACCCTTCATTTGATACCTGCGAAACCCTACATTTCAGCAGGATAATGCACGACCGCATGTTGCAGGTCCTGTACAGCCCTTTCTGGATACACAAAATGTTCGACTGCTGCCCTGGCCAGCATATTCTCCAGATCTCTCACCAATTGAAAACGTCTGGTCAATGGTGGCCTAGCAACTAGCTCATCACAATACGCCAGTCACTACTCTTGATGAACTGTGGTATCGTGTTGAAGCTGTATGGGCAGCTGTACCTGTACACGCCGTCCAAGCTCTGTTTGACTCAATGCCCATGGGTATCAAGGCCGTTATTACGGCCAGTGGTGGTTGTTCTGGGTACTGATTTCTCAGGATCTATGCACCCAAATTGCGTGAAAATGTAATCACATGTCAATTCTAGTATAATACATTTGTCCAATGAATACCCGTTTATCATCTGCATTTCTTCTTGGTGTAGCAATTTTAATGGCCAGTAGTGTATAAAAGAAACATCACAGCAAAGTTCTGTATCGACAACAGTCCAAAAACTTTCATTATTATTATTATTATTATTATTATTATTATTATTATTAATCTTGGGTTATGATATGATTTGTTGATGAAATGACAATGTGTGTCCTTATGTGTCCTAGCTTTTTATTCATATGTAAACTCAGCAGATCATGTGCATTATGCAAAGGAGACATAACAGTTGATCTTTACTTAACAAAGAGAGAAATAAAAATAAAGTATAGGTTCATCCTGTTACTACATCTTAAAGACAGACAGAGGTAGTTGGAGGAGGAGAATGGAGAAGGTGGGGGAGAGAGCAAATGGTGGGGAAGCAAATGGGAGTAGAGAGAGGAAGAGCATGTGTGGTGATAGCAGTGTGAGCAAAGAAGTAATACCAGCCTGACAAGCAAAGAGGTAGTAATGGGCAAAGATGAGATAGTGAGCCAAGATGTGGTAGAGAGAGTATTTGAAGGAGAGGCGGTGAAAGTAGAAGAAAAAGAGAAAAAGAACATTAAAATGAAACTAGGCATACCGTCCCATCATTTCAGTTTCAGCATTGTTACATCTCACTCTCTTGTACAATCATTCCAACTGACTATCTTTATTTACCCTTTCATTAACTAGTCCCCAGCTCTAACTTTGAAATGTGAACAATGCCTTGAAATAAGATGCTATCCTCACAGTATTCCACTGACTAAGACCAAGTCAGCTCGTATTAAGGTAAGCCATGGCGTTCTTTGTTGTGGGGTTTCGATGCAGATATGACAAAATAGACTGGATGTTATGAAAAACATTAATTTGTGGGAGTCTGAGACACAGGCAGTGTGTGGACTTGATGCTGAGGTGGGTGGAGCACTTGTTGCAAAATTATTTAAAAAAGAAATTATCCCCTGGTATATAAAGAGTAGAGGTGATTTATGGAGAGCATAATCCGTATTTATCATAATTCGATATCTCTTTGTTGCTCTGTAATGTATACAAAAATGTAAAAAAAGATAAGCAATAATAAATGTAATAATAAGAACATACACTATGTGACCAAAAGTATCCAGACACCTGGCTGAACGGCCATCCTGATTTAGGTTTTCCGTGATTTCCCTAAATCACTCCAGGCAAATGCCGGGATGGTTCCTCTGAAAGGGCACGGCCGACTTCCTTCCCCATCCTTCCCTAATCCGATGAGGCCGATGACCACACTGTCTGGTCTCCTTCCCCAAACCAACCAACCAACCTGGCTGAAAGTGACTTACAAGTTTGTGGTGCCCTCCATAGGTAATGCTGGAATTCAATAAGGTGCCGGTCCACCCTCAGTCTTGATGACACCTTCCACTCTCCCAGGCATACATTCAGTCAGGTGCTGGAAGGTTTCTTGGGGAATGGTAGGCCATTCTTCACCAAGTGCTGCACTGAGGAAAGGGATCGATGTTGATTGGTAAGGCCTGGCACGAAGTAGGCGTTCCAAAACATCCAAATGGTGTCTATAGGATTCAGGTCAGGACTCTGTACAGGCCAGTCCATTACAGGGATGTTATTGTCATGTAACCACTCCACTACAGGCCATACATTATGAACAGGTGCTCCATTGTGTTGAAAGATGCAATTGCCATCACCGAATTGTTCTTCGGCATTGGGAAGCAAGAAGGTGCTTAAAGCATCAATGTAGGCCTGTGCTGTGATAGTGCCATGCAAAACAACAAGGGGTGCAAGCCCTCTCCCTGAAAAACATGACCACACCACAACATCACCGCTCCCAATTTTCCTGTTGGCACTACACAGGCTGGAAGATGACGTTCAATGGGCATTCGCCATACCTACACCCTGGCATTGGATTGCCACATTGTGTACCATGATTAATCATTCCACAAAACTTTTTTCCACTGTTCAGTCATCCAATGTTTATGCTCCTTACACCAAGAGAGGCGTCATTTGGCATTTATGAATGTGATGTGTGGCTTACGAGCAGCTGCTCGACCATGAAATTCAAGTTTTCTCACCTCCCACTTAACTTTCATAGTACTTGCAGTGGATCCAGATGCAATTTGGAATTCCTCTGTGATGGTCTGGATATATGTCTGCCTATTACACATTACAATCTTCTTCAACTGTCAGTGGTCTCTGTCAGTCAACAGATGAGGTCTGCCTGTACGCTTTTGTGCTGTACGTGTCCCTTCATGTTTCTACTTCACTATCACATCAGAAACAGTGGACCTAGGGATGTTTAGGAGTTGGAAATTTCACACACAGACGTATAACACAAGTGGTCAATCAAATCTGAGTTCCGCGGAGCACCCCATTCTGCTCTCTCACGATGCCTAATGATTACTGATGTCACTGCTATGGTGTACCTGGCAGTAGGTGGCAGCACAATGCACCTAATATGAAAAATGTTTGTTTTTTGGGGGTGTCTGGATACTTTTGATCACATAGTATATGTAAAGTTCAACATACAAAGGAAATTTTTATTTAATTTCCCATTGATCTAGAATCTGAAAATGCCATCAACATACAGTAAGTAATTCACAACACTTCTTCCTCAGATTACTGACAGGTACCACTCCTTCAAAAGAACAAGTATCCTCCTCTCTTTCATACTCAAAATGTCTCTACCCATGTAGCACCACAAAACAGAAATGATAAAATGTTTCTAGAATGTCTTCAGAACAGAGAAGAGTAATGGAAAGGAATAATACAGGAAATAAACAAAGGATCAAGGGAATCTCTCATGATTCCTGGTCAGTAAGATACTAAGCGATGTACTTAAAAAAAAACTTGTGTGCCGTAACCTGCCACAACAGCAATACAACACTCAAATGAAAGTATGAAACCTAGTCAAAGTGAAACTAAATACAAATATTGATAATATTTGTGGCAGAATAGAATCACAATCTTTCCACTTGCTGAAACAGAACAAATTGGATCAGATTGCATATAAGCTTCAAAACATTGCTGAATCTCCAACTTCCAGAATTTTCTAAAATTCCTTCATAAGGATAAATCAGTGGAATGGATAGAAGAAAATGTATCAGTCTTGGCATGTTATTCTGTTAGATCATGTGGGATGCTAAGCAGAAGAAATTATTAGTGTCTAAATGCTTATTACACCTGCTGGTAAGTAGGTACTGCCACAAATATTGTAAATGTTGCAATGCAGTAACTCTTTGAAATTTTATCACTACCATATATCAGTAACAATTGATTAAAAGCCACTACTGCTTACGTTTTTCACCACCAGTGCAGAGTATAGCATCAATTTCACAGTCACTGGTTGCACGTGTCAAACTTTCTTTCTGAGCCTGCAAATTTTCAGTCTCACTTTGGTTCAATAGTGACACAACACAGAAGTCCATCTCAAATGTAAGCCTCCGACGGCCAAGATTGGCTTCTTTCCAGACTAATACGTCAGAGTCCACTTCATCGTCCCCATAATCATTGTCGTTGCCTTCTAGGAAAGGATAAGGAAAGCAAACAGGAACAAAATATGGACAGGATAGGAATTTTATGGAAATAATTTACAAAATTTAGTGATGGGATATCCATGAAAATTACACATAAATTTGTTCTAAAAATTGGGCTGTTCCAAGTCACTGGATAACCCTGCAGTTACCTTCAATGGTTTTGCGATCCTCGTGTTTAATGTCATTGGTCAGAAGGTGTGGACATCCAGATGACACAGAACGCAGGAAACGTGCTGTAATAGATGGAAAACTCTGTTGAGAGATTGCCATGTACTGCTCACGTATATGGAGGGCCTGAACCAGCAGTCTGCTTGCTTGCTGTAGATCCTCTGGTGGAACCTGGATAATTTTACCAAAATTTCAGTTAGACTAAAAATGAGAGACTCTTGTAACAGATTATATGCACACTTTACACAAAATGATGAGAATCTAATATTGCTTGTAAGTTTAAAATAAACATTACCCATACAATTTAAATGTCATTTGGTATGAAGGATTCTTACAATTATGTAGTATCACAATGATTTCATTTACCATTGCTCAAGCTAAACAAACTAAAATACAATAAAATAAATATAAAAAAAATGTTAATTGGACAGTCAAAAATTAACTGACTTCTCTCTTTTCCAGACCTAACATACCTGAATGTGTATAAAAACAAAGATGAGGTGACCTACCGAACAAAAGTGCTGGCGGTCGATAGACACACAAACAAACACAAACATACACACAAAATTCAAGCTTTCGCAACAAACTGTTGCCTCATCAGGAAAGAGGGAAGGAGAGGGGAAGACGAAAGGAAGTGGGTTTTAAGGGAGAGGGTAAGGAGTCATTCCAATCCCGGGAGCGGAAAGACTTACCTTGGGAAAAAAGGACAGGTATACACTCGCACACACGCACATATCCATCCACACATACAGACACAAGCAGACATGCGAGTGTATACCTGTCCTTTTTTCCCCCTAAGGTAAGTCTTTCCGCTCCCGGGATTGGAATGACTCCTTACCCTCTCCCTTAAAACCCACTTCCTTTCGTCTTCCCCTCTCCTTCCCTCTTTCCTGATGAGGCAACAGTTTGTTGCGAAAGCTTGAATTTTTTGTGTATGTTGGTGTTTGTTTGTGTGTCTATCGACCTGCCAGCGCTTTTGTTCGGTAAGTCACCTCATCTTTGTTTTTATATATAATTTTTCCCACGTGGAATGTTTCCTTCCATTATATTGATACCTGAATGTGTGTGATATATAACTTCCTTATCCCATTCCCTCAAATACTTATCTTTCTTCTGCTGGCTGAAAGAATTGACTGTTTCAAAATACAGCATTCTCTTAGTTTTTGCTTATACACATTACACTTTCCTACTTCTTTCTACCTTCATTTTGCTGAAGTTTCAGTGTGACAAGTCCTCATTTTGCTATGATTAATATTTAAGAATGACAGGGCAAAATTGAAAATGAAAGTACGTAACTTAGTCTCAGTCCAATGTTCGTTTGATTTGGGCTTCTAACAAAATCATGGTTACACTTTAGGTAGAATGTGTTACATTATTTTCTAACAACGGAAAGTCCAGGTCAGACAGCATTGTTAGCTGCAACAAGCAGAGGACTTGCTTTGTTGGTGCGGCACATTTTTCTAGATTTTGACTGAGATAAACTCACACTGCAATGTTTTTCTCCTTCAGCACGCCAGTGTAGAAGTTGGCACAGAAACAGTTAGGTAAAAAATCCGTGCAATTCACACGTTTATTTATATGTAAAAGCCAATTTTGGAATTTTCCTTTGTATGAGGGAGTGTGTTCAAGATTAGTGTGCTGATTGTAACTCTAGATTTATTTATTTCACTGTTTGGATCACTCCCACATAATCTTTCATTGATTGTATGAATAACAATTTGTATTGGGATATATCGTGGAATTTTCAATATTCACAAGTGCCGCGATAAACTCTTACTGTTATCGTTCATTGTAGGTTTCGACTTAATTGTGTGCTTGTAAAATCTTTGAAAACAGCAGGTCTAACCTCTATTAAAACAACTGTTCTCCGATTTCATTGTATAATTACATGAGAAATAGTTAATTTTCAACAATTTTCGAATGCTTGCAGAACTATATTTTCATAAGTTACCAGAACAAGTGTTTTTGGATAACATATTTGGTAGCAAATCGGCATTTGTGATCCACAATTACTGCTAAAGAATAGATCACCACAAATTTCACAGTATATCAATGCGATATACGTGCAGTTTTGAGACTTTTCTAAGTTACAATTGTCCTTTGTATAAGATAATTTGTAGTAAATCGGCATTTGTTATTTAGTTACTGTAGCAGGTATTATACCTAACAAATTTCTTTGCATCTAGTTTTCCCTTAAAGAGAATATATTACCTACAGTTTGTGAATAACTATAACTAACCTCAAAACATTTTATGAAATTTGTAGTTTTACCACAGGTTTTTCTGTTGCCTTAGTAGAAATCTTACTTTGTGTATTTGCTTAAATTCTTATAGGGAATCAGTAATTTTTCAGTTCAACACATATAAAAGATAATCAGCACGCTTAGTTTAAAGTTATTTCTTCCTGTAATACATTGCACCAGCCAAAATGAAGCCCAACTATGAATGCTGTTCTTGTACGTGAGATAGGTTGGTTGACATTTGTAAGCAGCTGGAAATCACCCTTGTTACTGTCAGATGATTGGCAGCTGCTACGAACTGGCTTTTTTTTGGAAGAGCTTCTGAGAGTCATGTACCTGTGGTTTTGATTACCCCAGGTACTATCTGCTACTGTGGATGCTGTCTCCTCTGTAGAAAGTACAGGGTCTCTCATTATTTGCCCACTTGACTGAGAGTGGCTTTTTAATAGTGGATCTAGGCATCCGGTACAGTGGGAGCAGGGACCAGGGAGGGCACTGGGTGATATACCAATCCCCTAACCAACAAGTTCAAGGTGTTGTCTTTCACTGAAACTGAGCCAGTGGGACTCACTTCATCTGTTCTGGAGAACAGATGGGAAATTGTAGAAAGGCCAGGAAACGGCACCAGGTGCACAAAGTGTGTATGCCCAAGGGTCTTGTTCAACATGGGGAACAGTTTACTCCAGCAGCCATTGAGGGAACAGGGTGCAAGCAAGTGCAGATTGTGGCTCATGTTGGAACAAACAACACTTCTTGTCTGGGCTCCCAGCAACTGGCAGAGAAGGTAGAGAAGATCAGCCTTGCACACAGAGTTTCAAAGAAGCTCAAAATTTGCAGCATTGTCTCCAGCACTGATTGTGGTCCCTTGGTTCTGAGTCAAGTGGAAAGACTGAACCAGAGACTTCTAAAATGCTGTGACAAGCTAGTTTGTGACTTCCTGGATTTACACCGTTGGGTTGAGAACTGTAGGATGCACTTAAATGGGTCAGATGCACTACACATCAGAGACTGCTATCCATATACCTGACTGTGTGAGGGACACATCCAAGGGTTTTCTAGATTAGGCAACTCTTCATCCATCTAGATAATGCTAGCTGTAGAAAACACAGAAGTATCAGCGTAAGGTTGAAAGAAATGCCTCACATTCGAGAGTATTAAAATCCTAGTGGTTACCTGCTGAAGCATTCACAACAAAGTGCCCAAGTACATGGTGCTCCTGAAAAGTAATGAAGCTCACATAATACTAGCTATGGAAAGCTGGTTGAAACCCAAAATTGATAGTGAAATTTTTATGGAAAACTTAGGTCTATGTCAAAAAGAGAGGCTAATGGTGGTGTATTTGTCACAGTTGACAAGAAACTCAAATCCACCAAGACAGAAACTGAAGCTCCATGTGAGATTGTTTGGGCAACACTCAGTACCAGTGGTTGCCATAAAATGATAACTGGATCATCCTATCACCCACCAGACTTACCCCCTGATGAAACCAAAAACTTTAGAGAAAACCTCAGGTCACCTATACGTAAGTTCCCCAAACATACTGCAATCATCAGTGGAGACTTTAATAACTCATCAATCATTTGGGAAAATTTCAGTTTTGTTAGTCGTGGGCATGAAACATTACTAAATGCCTTCTCTGAAAACTACGTAGAACAGATAGTTAGGAAGCCCACTCATTAGGAAAATATACTGGATCTAACAGCAACAAAAAGAACTGACCTCTTTGAGGATGTTCACATCAAAATTGGTATCGGTGATCAAGACATGGTTTTGGCAACAATGATTACCAAAGTACAAAGGGAACTAAACAAGCAGATACATATATACGTTCAGTAAACTAGATAAAAAAACTTATATCTCAATGTGAAACTTGAAACTTTCAGCACAGGGCAGGCACATGTAAGGAACTATGGCTCAAGTTTAAGAGAATAATTTACCATGCACTAGATGTACACCCAGTAGAATAGTTCATAATGGGAGGGCCACTCCACGGTATAGAGTCACTCAGAAAGTTCCAAAGAAACAGAAGAGACTACTGCCTAACATGTGTAAAAGAGAGCATAGGACTAAAGATAGAGAGATGCTGAAAGAAATGCATTTGGCTGTCAAGAGGGCAATGCATAAAGCCTTCACTAACTATCATAGCAGAATGTTGTCAAATGATCTTCCACAAAACCTAAAGAAATTCTAGTCATATCTAAAGGCTACCAGTGGCACCAAAGTAAATGCCCAGTCCCTAGTGAATGAGACAGGAATGAAATTGAGGGTCAGAAAGCAAAAGCTGAAATGCTTAACTCTGTCTTCAAATGTTCCTTTAAAAGAGAAAACCCAGGAGTATTGCCCCAATTTAATCCTCAAACCAGTGTTAGTGTCAGTTGTGTTGAAAAACAGCTGAAATGATTCAAATTGAAAAAAGCTCAAAGGCCTGATGGAGATATTGAGATAACCGATTGCAGAATAGAAAATCAACTACAATTGCTTAGTAGTGGAAAGGCATCAGGACCAGATGAGATATTTGTAAGATTCTACAAAGAATATGTGCAGGACTTGCTCACCTTCTAGCAGTAATTTATCATAGAGCACTTGTCAATGATGGGTACCTCGTGACTGGGAGAAAGTACAGGTTATTCCTGTTTTTAAGAAGGGCCGTAGGACAGATGCACACAATTATAGACCTATATTGTTGATGTCAATCTGTTGTAGAATTATGGAACATGTTTGAAGCTCAAGAATTGTGATGTTCTTGGAGAAGGAAAATCTCCTCTATAAAAAATCAACATGGATTCCGCAAACAGAGATCTCGCAAAACTCAGCTCGCTCTGTTCCTCCACAAGATCCACAGCGCCATAGACAATGGCACTCAGATTGATGCCATGTCCCGTGACTTCAGCAAGGCATTTGAAACCATCCAGCAATGCTGTTTAGTGAAAAAAATGAGCTTATTGAGTATCAGAGCTGTTTTGCAACTTGATTCAACACTTCCTTGCAGAAAGAAATCAACATGTCACTCTTAATGGAATAGAATCAACAGATGGAAAGGTAATTTACAGAGTACTCCAAGGATGTAGTAGGATTAGTTTCTAGACATACGAGCCCAAGTCAAAACAAGAAGACAGAGAGGAGTTAAAACATGACTATGCATCAGTCCCAATTGACATAAGAGAAGACAGCTAAAAACAGGGACGTGGAAAAAGGGCTAAAAGAGACACCATTTAGAAATGGAGGTCCAAAACTAAAAATTAAATGGCCCTTGCCATATTGCTTTGGTGGATAAAAAAATAAAACACTGTCGACAGCCCACATGTCTTTTGCTAAAACGGCTGATAACACAGATGGCAAAACCAAGTGGAAATGTGGATGGTTAAAAAATGGGCATTTCATCAGGAAGTCATGGACACTTAAAACTTGGGCAAAATGTGTACAAAGTGGTGGGGTAGCGCCACTTATCAAATGACAAAGGCTAAAAAGGCACTTTTTCCTTTACCCAGATCTCTTGGACAGCTCATCAAGATACATGGGACATTCCCAAGAGGCGGCAGCATGGCCACCATAGCAGTTGATACAGCAGGGAGAAGTAAGTGGACCATAGCCCTCCTGAGCATCCCTATCACAGGTTACACATTTGTCTGGGTATCGACAACACGTTCTACTGTAGTTGAAATGATGACACTGGTAGCAGCGCATCAGGTTTGGAATGTACAGTTGGAGAGTGATAATTTCATAGACTGCTTTGATCTTGGATAGAAGCACCACTCTATCAAAGGTAAGAAAATCAGTGCAGGTGGGCACTAAGGAGGGATATACCTTTCTCATCACCCGATGGATGGAAATGACACCCTGATCAGAGAGGTAAGATTGGATTTCAGCCTCCGTTAGACCGTCAAGCTGCCTAGCATAAATAACACCACAGGAAGAATTCATAGTGCTATGGGTCTCGACACAAACAGGGTAGCTGTGGAGAAGCAAGGTGGCAAGCAGTTTTGCTTGAGAATCAGTAGTAGTCTCCAAAATCAAAGGGCCATTCCATAAATGAGAGCACGATTTCACAGGGCCAGCAATTGAGTCAACACCTTTCTGAATAATAAACGGATTTACCATGGCGAAGGACTAACCGTCTTCAGTACTTGAGACCACGAGGAACCAAGGTGGTGCAGGAAAGGTCTTTGAATCATTAGCCTCATTACATTTATGTTTCGTAGACACTGATTGTAAAGATGATTGGCTCATTGTCAGAAAAACCCCCATGACTGACAGCGTCTCCGATGGCACGCTCCTTCCATCTGGGGGCACCTTCACAAGGGTGTGCGCCCGCCTTACGTGCACCTCAGGTCACACCTCCCTGACACCTAACAGAGGGACCAATTGGCAATTTGGGAAGGCTGCAGCTTGGCAGTCACCCCTCCCTGGGCCTGGCCTATACCTGGGGGTACGTATGAACCCTACCTGTCGACCCGGGGCCGGGAATTACACGTTACCCAGTCACCTGTTACAAGTCAGATGCATGGGCTGGCCTTCAGGAGTGCACAGAAAGAAAGAAGAAGAAAAAGACGAAACTCAAACACCAAAGTGGACGAACAAGAGAGCAGGGAAACAAAGAAAGGAAAAGGGAGTGAAAAACAATGGTGATATTGTTCTTATGTTGGCGACAGACAATGCAGAACATTCCCAGTAACACCTCAGACATGTTCCCAAAGGGAGGGGAAAAAGAATAGCATGAGGACAGACATGCAGCACGGAAAGGAAAAAATGCTGCAAAGGCTGGGGCCTCATGGTAGCCGAGCATTAACCCACCAAAGAGCGGAGAGCTCCCTGGAGGCCAGAAAATTGATGAATGGTGCAGGCATGGCAGACCCCGAATATAAATAAATGTAACATATTGTGCATACACAGGAAAAGAAACCCACTGCTGTATAGCTACACTAATTAACACAAACTGTTGGAAACAGTATCTGCCATAAAATATCTTTGAGTAATTATCCAGAGCAAGTGAAATGACCAAATAAAACAAGCAGTGGGAAAAGCAGATGCCAAACTCAGATTCATTGGAAGAATCTTAAGGAAATGTAACTCATCCATGAAGGAAGTGGCTTATAAGGTACTTGTTCGACTGATTCTTGAGTATTGATCTATCTGGGATGGCTACCACACAGGAGTGATAGGTGAGATGGGGGGGGAGTGGGGGGAGAGTGGGTGTGGGGGAAAGAGCACTTTCTGGCAAGAGTCAGACAGCATACTACTCCCCCCCCCAAATACATCTCACATCACGACCACGAAGACAAAATTTGAGAAATTAGAGCCAATACAGAGGCTTACTGACGATCACTCTTCCCACACACTCTTCACGAGTGGAACAGGTTTGAAGGGCTCAGTTAGTGGTACGAGAAGTACCCTCCGCCACACACTATTAGGTGGCTTGCAGAGTATTATGATGATGTAGATGAATCCCTATTAGATTCTGTTCTGATTTTGTATCTGAGTTAGCCCCTTTTCTAACTATAATCTATCGTAGATTACTCAAACAAAAAAGTGTGCCGAGTATTTGGAAGAAAGCACAGGTAACACCTGTCTACAAGAAGGGCAGTAGAAGTGGTTCACAGAACTAATGTCCAATATCTTTGACATCAATCTGTTGTCGAATCTTAAAATGTATTCTGATCTCAAACATAATGAGGTATCTTTATCAGAATGACCTTCTCCATGCCAACCAGCATGGATTACAAAAAAATTAATCATGTGAAACCCAACTCACACTTTTCTCACATGCCATACAGAAAGCTTTGGATCGAGGCGGTCAGACAGATGCAGTCTTCTTAAGTTTCTGAAAAGCATTTGACTTGGTATCACAACTACACTTATTGTCAGAAGTTTGATCATATGGGATATAGACGGAAATACACTCCTGGAAATTGAAATAAGAACACCGTGAATTCATTGTCCCAGGAAGGGGAAACTTTATTGACACATTCCTGGGGTCAGATACATCACATGATCACACTGACAGAACCACAGGCACATAGACACAGGCAACAGAGCATGCACAATGTCGGCACTAGTACAGTGTATATCCACCTTTCGCAGCAATGCAGGCTGCTATTCTCCCATGGAGACGATCGTAGAGATGCTGGATGTAGTCCTGTGGAACGGCTTGCCATGCCATTTCCACCTGGCGCCTCAGTTGGACCAACGTTCGTGCTGGACGTGCAGACCGCGTGAGACGACGCTTCATCCAGTCTCAAACATGCTCAATGGGGGACAGATCCGGAGATCTTGCTGGCCAGGGTAGTTGACTTACACCTTCTAGAGCACGTTGGGTGGCACGGGATACATGCGGACGTGCATTGTCCTGTAGGAACAGCAAGTTCCCTTGCCGGTCTAGGAATGGTAGAACGATGGGTTCGATGACGGTTTGGATGTACCGTGCACTATTCAGTGTCCCCTCGACGATCACCAGTGGTGTACGGCCAGTGTAGGAGATCGCTCCCCACACCATGATGCCGGGTGTTGGCCCTGTGTGCCTCGGTCGTATGCAGTCCTGATTGTGGCGCTCACCTGCACGGCGCCAAACACGCATACGACCATCATTGGCACCAAGGCAGAAGCGACTCTCATCGCTGAAGACGACACGTCTCCATTCGTCCCTCCATTCACGCCTGTCGCAACACCACTGGAGGCGGGCTGCACGATGTTGGGGCGTGAGCGGAAGACGGCCTAACGGTGTGCGGGACCGTAGCCCAGCTTCATGGAGACGGTTGCGAATGGTCCTCGCCGATACCCCGGGAGCAACAGTGTCCCTAATTTGCTGGGAAGTGGCGGTGCGGTCCCCTACGGCACTGCGTAGGATCCTACGGTCTTGGTGTGCTTCTGTGCATCGCTGCGGTCCGGTCCCAGGTCGACGGGCATGTGCACCTTCCGCCGACCACTGGCGACAACATCGATGTACTGTGGAGACCTCACGCCCCACGTGTTGAGCAATTCGGCCGTACGTCCACCCGGCCTCCCGCATGCCCACTATACGCCCTCGCTCAAAGTCCGTCAACTGCACATACGGTTCACGTCCACGCTGTCGCGGCATGCTACCAGTGTTAAAGACTGCGATGGAGCTCCGTATGCCACGGCAAACTGGCTGACACTGACGGCGGTGGTGCACAAATGCTGCGCTGCTAGCGCGATTCGACGGCCAACACTGCGGTTCCTGGTGTGTCCGCTGTGCCGTGCGTGTGATCATTGCTTGTACAGCCCTCTCGCAGTGTCCGGAGCAAGTATGGTGGGTCTGACACACCGGTGTCAATGTGTTCTTTTTTCCATTTCCAGGAGTGTATGTGACAGAACTGAAGACTTTTTGGTAGGGAGGACACAGCATGTTATCTTGGATGGAGAGTCACCATCAGATGTAGGAATAACTTTGGGTGTGCTTCAGGGAAGTGTGTTGCAACCCTTGCTGTTCATGTTGAATATTAATGATCTTGTGGACAATATTAATAATAACCTCAAATCTTTTGCAGACAATGTTTTTATCTATAATCAAGCACAGTCTGAAAGGAGCTCCATAAATATTTTGTCAGGTCTTGATAAGATTTTGAAATGGTGCAAAGATTGGCAGCTTGCTTTAAATGTTCAGAGATGTAAAACAATGCATTTCACAAAACAAAAACATCTAGTAGCAAATGACGATAATATCAGTCGGCCAACTCATGCAAATACCTGAGTGTATTACTTTGTAGGGATATGAAATGGAATGATGACATAGGCTCAGTTGTGGGTAAAGCAGGTGGTAGACTTCAGTTTATTGGTAGAATACTGGAGAAGTGCAACAAGTCTACAATGGAATTGCTTGCAAGTGTGTGGGGCCCATTCCAAATAGGACTAACAGGGTGTATTGAATGCATATAGAGAAGGGCAGCATGAATGATTACATGTCTGTTTGACCTGTGAGATTGTGTTATGGTGACAATGAAGAAACTGAACTGGCAGACCATTGAAGATAGATGTAAACCATCCCGAGAAAGTCTACTAACAAAGTTTCAAGAACCAGCTTTAAATGATGATTCTAGGAACATACTAAAACCCTCTACATACTGCTCTCACACGTATCGTGAGACCAATATTAGAGTAATTACAGCATGTACAGAGGCATTCACAAACAGTCATTCTTACCACACTTCATACGTGAGTATGGATGTAGATGTAGATTATCAACAATATTGTGAAATGATAGATTGAGACTCACTGTAAGTACAACTGACATACACATGATCATCTCCAGCTGCTCTGACCAGAATTTTGGTTGGGGCAGCCAGAAATGGTGGTCGTGAGAGAGAGAGAGAGAGAGAGAGAGAGAGAGAGAGAGAGAGAGAGGTGTGTGTGTGCTTGCTCTTGTTAATATGTTTGTGCATTTCTCTTTTCTGAAGAACACATTGGCTGGGCTGAGGGCTCATCTGTAGCAGTCTTCCCATTGTGCCTGTATGTAACTCAAATGTGTATCTGTATGGTGAGTAGCAATTTATCCTTTGCATAATATTGTTTATATTATTTTTTCATGACTAATTTAAGGCTTAAGCCCTTCTCAAGTAGTAATACACAAAATCAGCATATATTGCATAAATGACACTGGTAGAATTTCACTGATATGGATATATGGCACTTAAATGAAAATGCTGCTGCAGTGGTAACTGAGAGAAACATGTGAATTTGTTTACTATGAAGAGGCACATGAGTTGAGTGATCCACCTGATCAGAAATGTGTAAGGTGTCATTTTCAGCTTGTGTCTGATATGTACATTGTATTGTATTGTATTTGGTTAAATTAAAAAATGAAACAACTGACTTGATCATCCAAAGCACGATTAATCTCATTAGGGAGTGATAAACAATACAACTATTGGTATAATAAACAATTTTTAGCAACCCAATAGTATTCATACACTATGAGTATCTGTTTATGTGTTTCCTTATTTTATATCGAACTTCTGTCTAATCCAGTCACCATTACCGCTATTCAGTCTGCTCTCCTTACGAACTGATGTCTTAATCCCCTTACTTATACACCGTCCCTCCTCTTTTGCACAGCACTCTTATCGTGGATGTACATCAGTCATGTTTCTCTATGTAATCCTTATATAACAGTTCAAAATAAATTTTCCTTTACTTTTAGAAAGTTCTAGTATTCATTCAATTTCCAGGACTAATTCCTGAAACATCAACTCAACAAACAAGCAGAAATGTAACCTCTACTTTCTTCTACTGATACCAGACATCGGCTTTGACTTGTGATGTAGTGATGGGACATGCAACATCAATTGTGGTTAAATAAATGTTGAACAGAATACTGACAATATTTACTTTGCTTTTATATTATTTTTTGGAATGGGTATTGTGGTGAGTGACTGATTTTTAGTGTAGAACAAGCACTAAGACAAGTTAGGTGACAGATTATTTGTGAGTTAATGAAGCAAATGTATGTGTTTCATATGAATCATTATTATTATTATTGTTATCAGACTAATTTTACATTTAAAGGATTTCTCTGTGTGTCTTCCATCAGCCACTTTGATGACATCATGGGCCAAAGCAATTGGGCAGTATCAGTATGTTCAATATTTCCTTCTTTTCTTTATAATTCTCCCTACAGCACATATTTCTTTCCAATATCCACATTTCTCTCTACCTTTGGAATTATTCTCAATTTGAATGTGGCATACCCATTTCATGTGCACAGTAACACTAACTACAACTGACCATGTTGCTTGCTTGGTTGGTTTTTTGCAGTTAAAGGGACCAAACTGAGAGGTCATCAGTCCCTTCATCCTATATGTATTGAACCATGAATAATCCCCAGTGGAATGATACTAAAGGCAAATCCTGGAAACCCTGATTCTAACCAAGATATAATAAGATCAAAGCATTTAGAAATAGGAAAGGAATGAGAAGGAATGGGGGGGGGGGGGGGGAAGGGGGGAGAGAGAGTCTGCCCAGAATGCAGCAGGATGATGATGATGATGATGATGATGATGATGATTGGGTTGTGGGGCGCTCAACTGCATGGTTATCAGCGCCCGTACAAATTCCCAACCTTTTCTCAGTCCAATCTTGCCACTTGCATGAATGATGATGAATAAATGATGACAACACAAACACCCAGTCATCCCGAGGCAGGTGAAAATCCCTGACCCTGTCGGGAATCAAACCAGGACCCTGTGCTTGGGAAGCAAGAATGTGACCGCGAGCATAATGCAGCAGGAAGACCCCAGGGCATGCAGTGGGAGATGCACCCTCTGCATTGACCACCACTACCTCACCCCCTGTTGTCCCAAAAAAACAAACAGCACTGAAAGAATGATAAAATTTTAAGAATGACAAAACATTAAAAATGGTGAATGTAAAATAATGAAAAGACTAAAAAGGTGAGAAGGGTGGGGGCCAAGGCAGACCACCAAGTAAGGACCATTGTGGGCCCCCTGGTCCAGAGCAGACAAGGGGTTCCCCTCCAACCACTCAGGCAGTCAATGAGGTCCAAGCGTCCCACCTCACAGAGATGAGCAGAAACCATCTTTGTGAGTAAAATGTAAAACCACGTCAGCACTAATAATTGATGGCTTAGAGTCAAACAAATGTAAAGTTCTGCCCCCCACCCCCCACCTCCACCCCCTTTTCCAAAATCGGCACCCTGGTAGCTAATTCTGCCAACCAATCAGCATGTTCATTCCCCAAAGTCCCAACATGACCGTGTGCTAAGCAAGGTTGTGAAAGATGGTACCAATCCAGTGTGGTTCAATAGCTATCAAAGCACAGAGAGCTCCATCACCAAACTCAACAAATTAAAAGGAAGGTCAGCATTGGCCATAATATTGACGTTTTATTGATAGCAGAATCTATTTTCGATCACATGGTGATCATCTACAGTGCTGTACAAATTAAACTCAGACACTGGTATCAAGTTATCAATAACCAAAACTGAGAAGAGATCAAAATAACTCAATTTATTGTGATCACTTCTCAGTTTTGGTTATTGATAACTTGATACCAGTGTCCGAGTTTAATTTGTACAGCACTGAAGATGATCACCATGTGATCGAAAATCGATTCTGCTATCAATAAAACGTCAATATTATGGCCAATGCTGACCTTCCTTTTAATTTAACATATATGGTTGTTGTGCACACAGCACTCCATGGAGTCGCCAGTCAATAAAACTGAACAAAGCCTAGGCCTTACTGCCAAATTAAAACTGAACATCCAAATGTTCACAAGGAGAGCAACGTGTAAAGTGTTCAGTGAACTCAGAACTAATACAAGTCAATAAATGGATTAAAGTCATCTATTAAGCAAACTCACTGATCATACTGACACTGAAACAAATGGTGACTGATGACCAAAATAATTAATTAAATCAGCTAAAGTTAATTCAGTAAGAACGATCAAACTCGTTTCAGTTGCCAGATGGATGGAAATATTACGTATTGAGATAAAGAAAATTGTGAAATATAAAATCAATGAAATCATTCAACAAAGTAAATATAACTGGAATTTAAGACCCATGCAGAATTATTTGTTCCTCTTCTAGCAGCAAAGTATGGTACATCCCTAAAGTAAGAAAACACACGTTCAAGACACTCATATCTAAGTGTTGCAAAATAATGGAATATGTATTACACTCAGGTATTATGACCTTTTCAAGCAATGAATGTGGATTTAACAAACAGCATTCTTTCAAAACTCTGTTCATTTTGATTAGCCAATAAATCCAAGAGACAGTGGAGAACAGCATCCAGGTTGCCTTTCAGTAGTCTATGACTATCTCCTCTCTCTCACCTAGTGAGGAAATGTCAGACCAGCTTAGTTATTAGACAGAACACTCCCCAATCTAGTGCATAAAAAAAAAGTTGCATCAAACATACCCTTTAGTAGTTTTATAAGAACATTACTGTTCATAATGTATAACAACAATTTATTAGATAGTGTAGGAAGCTCTACGAGACTGTTTGTGTGTGATAATCATGTACACAGAATTCTGTATACAGAGAAGTGGCAATTCAAAAAAATTGTGGTGAAATGTACGTGGTCATGATGAGACTCCACTTTACTTGAAGAATCAACAACAGAAGCATATTGCGTATGAATGTGTGGAAACTATCACAACTGTTAACTATCTATGTTTCTGCACCATGAACATTTCAAAGTGGAACAATCACATAAAACTGTTTGTGGGAAAAAGAGATGGCAGGAAGAATCACTAGAAGAATCCTACATCAAAATTATCTCATCTACATAACAGTTAGCTAACATAACCCTCATTTGACCAATGACTGATTACTAGGGAAGAGGTGTTTCACACCATGGTAAAGTTCACTGTTAATAGGAAAACCCTAGTTCTTCCAAAAAGAGATGTAATGAAATGACGAAATTAGAAAACTTCTAGTTCATGCATGGGCTTATGAACAACTATTTACAAATTGTACAGGAATTGTGACAAATGATAGGGGTGTGCAAAATACATTCCAATACACTTTTAGAGTGCGTATGCTGATGAGCGAAAATATTAAGACCACCTGCTTAAGTCTGTTGGTCTCTCTTTTGAAACACAAAGCAACAGCAATTCTGCACGACATGGATTTGACAAGTCCTTGTTAGGTTTCCAGTGGTATATAGCGCCAGATGTCTATGCACATGTCATGCAATCCTAACAAATTAAAGATCATGGTTTGTGGGCCTGGAGCTGGCACCTGATAGCATCCTAGATATGTTCCATCTGGTTCAGATGAGGAAAATTTGATGGCTATGATACCAGTGTAATTCACTATCATGTTCATCAAACAACTGTAAACGATTCTGCCCTTGTGACATGGTCAGTTATATGGCTCAAAGATGCCATAGCTGTCAGAGAAGACCTTGAGCACAAAGTGATGCACATGGTCTGCAATAATGTTCATGCAGTACAGTGCATGTTTTGAGCCACTGTCCACCTCGATGATGGCATGTTTGAACACAACCATCAACCCTGTTTAAGAAGAAACACAATTCATCCAACCAGGCAACATAATTCCATTCATCCAGTGTCCCATCTGCAGTTGTAATTGATGATATTGTTGGGTCAATGTGGAAACACTGCGGGGGCATCTCCTGTGGTGCCCTATATTTGACAACCTACGCTGAAGAGTGTGCTCCAACACACTTGTGCCACCAGATTCCAGCAAAGTGCTCTGCTGACTATCCTCCTTTTACAGAGTGGACTTACCTATGAGCATGTCCTGGGATAAGGTGTGGATGTCCAACACTGTCATATTCTCATGTTTTTACCATCCTACAACTTTCCATAGATGCTCATGACAGCTGAATGCAAACAGCTAACCAATTTTATCATTTCCAAGATGCTTATTCCCAGTCACTGGTCCATAATAATCTACTCTTTGTTGAAGCTACTTGCATCAGTAGATTTATCCATTATCCATCTCCAACCCATATCATCACTAGAGTGATTCCCCATTCATCACTGCTCTGCTTACATACTTTTCCGAGCATATCAGCTGCCTGCGACACAACCAGGTGGCACTCTATCTCATTGTGGACAGTGGTCATAATATTATGGCTCATCAGTGTACCATCTCTAATAACCTCAATGTCAAAGGGACATTAGATCCTAATCTTCCTTCCTTGTAAATGTAGATTTCAATATTGTATTTAATGCAATTATTTCCTAAAAAGTCAAGCACAAGATAAACATAATTTTGAGAAAATATGTTATTATCCATATCAGCAAAAAATTGACAGCAGAATGGAACACACACAGAAAAGTAAGAAAGTATTTTTTTAAAGAAAGTACACAGTTACAGGCCAACTACTCTCATGGACCTAAATTCGAAGGAGTGAAGTTTGAGCGCGCAAGTCTGGAAGAAGGAAAAGAACTTCAAGAATATATTGCAGTAGGCATACAAAAACACAATTGGTAGAGACAAGGAGATGAAAGTACATTACTGGCCATTAAAATTGCTACACCACGATAACGACGTGCTACAGACGAGAAATTTAACCGACAAGAAGATGATGCTGTGATATGCAAATGATTAGCTTTTCAGAGCATTCACACGAGGTTGGCACTGGTGGTGACACCTACAACGTGCTGACATGAGGAATGTTTCCAACCGATTTTTCATACACAAACAGCAGTTGATCGGCACTGCCTGGTGAAACATTGTTGTGATGCCTCGTGTAAGGAGGAGAAATGCGTACCATCACGTTTCTGACTTTGATAAAGGTCGGATTGCAGCCTATAGTGATTGCAGTTTATTGTATTGCGACATTGCTGCTCGCGTTGGTCAAGATCCAATGACTGTTAGCAGAATGTGGAATCGGTGGGTTCAGGAGGGTAATACGTAATGCCGTCCTGGATCCCAATGGGAAGTATCACTAGCAGTCGAGATGACAGGCATCTTATCCGCATGGCTGTAACGGATCATGCAGCCACATCTCGATCCCCGTGTCAACAGACGGGGACGTCTGCAAGACAACAACCATCTGCATGAACAATTTGACAATGGGTGCAGCAGCATAGACTATCAGCTCGGAGACCATGGCTGCGGTTACCCTTGACCCTGCATCCCAGACAGGAGCACCTGCGATGGTGTACTCAATGATGAACCTGGATGCACAAATGGCAAAACGTCATTTTTCGGATGAATCCAGGTTCTGTTTACAGCATCATGACGGTCGCATCCTTGTTTGGCGACATCGCGGTGAACACACATTGGAAGCATGTATTCATCTTCGCCATACTGGCGTATCACCCGGCGATTGCCATACTGGCATATCACCTGGCATGATGGTATGGGGTGCCATCGGTTTCACGTCTCGGTCACCTCTTTTTCGCATTGACGGCACTTTGAACAGTGGATATTAGATTTCAGATGTGTTACGACCCGTGGCTCTACCCTTCATTTGATGCCTGCAAAACCCTACATTTCACCAGGATAATGCGCAACCGCATGTTGCAAGTCCTGTACAGTCCTTTCTGGATACACAAAATGTTTGACTGCTGGCATGGCCAGCACGTTCTCCAGATCTCTCACCAATTGAAAACCCCTGATGAACCGTGGCCGAGCAACTGGTTTGTCACAATACGCCAGTCACTACTCTTGATGAACTGTGGTATCGTGTTGAAGCTGCATGGGCATCTGTACCTGTACATGCCATCCTAGCTCTGTTTGACTCAATTCCCAGGCGTATCAAGGCCATTATTACGGCCAGACGTGGTTGTCTGGGCACTGATTTCTCAGTATCTATGCACCCGAATTGCGTGAAAATGTAATCACATGTCAGTTCTAGTATAATATATTTGTTCAATGAATATCCGTTTATCATCTGCATTTCTTCTTGGTGTAGCAATTTTAATATCCAGTAGTGTATTAAGAATTGAGATTTATATGAAGCTTAGTTTTGATAACCTGATACTGGAGACACTGCATGGCTCTGGTAGCAAAGTACCTGACAAATTCTTGAGAAATATATTGTTCAGTAGTTTCAAGACCTGGATACTCTACTTTGTAGCAGAGTGAGAAATATGTGGATGAGCAGTTGATAATCTTGCCCACACTAAAATCACAGCAGCAACAGTAACATAACATAACTGATAGTCAACAAAACTATTCACTGTTAAAATATGCTATGGCTAAATACAATTAGAGCCAGTAGCACTTGAGGAATGTTTGTATTTTTTTAAGCATAATGTAAAGTTAATTAAATAGAATTTTGGGAACCATGTTGCTCTCCACTATGCATGACATTGAGATCTACAAGCTAATAGCATGATCCTATGAGCTGACAGCAGAATTACACCAAAAATCTGTCTTGTACCCATTTGCATCCAAAGCACACAGTACTCTGCACCCAAGAAAATCAATATTGACAAAATGTGAAAGAATTTGATCTGTGTGACATTTAACCCCCACCCCCACAGGCACATCCATTATTTTGATGATTTACTTTTGTTGCTATCAACACGAGCACAACTGAAGTCCTTTAAATATTTTTACAGAATATATGTGCCCCTACATTCTGAAGACAGATGTTCTTGTTGATGCAACAATAGCTTTATCATGAGAAAGAAGTAAGAAATAAAAAGAGAAGAAAGAGGATCATTGTCTCCCAATAAGTTTTCATAAGGCATGATTAGTCTTCAATGAGATCAAATGCAAAGTTGATATGGTTTTAAGACAAGGTCCTTAGAAAAGGTATCTACACAGACATAACAGTTCACAATCAAAGGTCAAAGTGGATCTTTTTGAAAGGTATTACATTTGAAAAAATGTATTAGGTTGTGGGTTCAATTATTATACATAAAACTTGTGTCCAAGAAATGCTGTCTTAATTGCAACTGACTGAACGCTATTTTATGCTATACTATGGTTTTAAATTTCCCTGATCTCCTCCCCCCCTCCCCCCTCCCCTCACCGAGAGTGGTGAGGCATTCACTATACAAATTTCTGTTGATATAATTCAGGTTGAACATTAAAGTACACCTGATTTAAGTGATAAGTGAGTCTGACTTACACAAAATCAATCTTCGAATATATGCTACCAATGACTGAGTAATTTGAGCAATATATCTACAGCTACCTGTGTCCCACATGCGAAACTTATTATATACAGTTTGCATCATTACAATTTATCACATTTCTTCCACAAGACAAAAATGAGTTAACAAAATCTGATGTGTTATTTATAAATAATGTTCATTAGTGTTCGATGAAAACATGACTAAGAACCAACCTATAAGTCAAGGCAAAACATTACCTCAAAATATTATGACATGAAATGTAAACACACTGTTGCTGAATAGGCTATAGTCATTACAAATCTTCATGTGTCTCTATCTCTGATAAAAAACTTTTAATTCAAAAATTAGAGCAGGTTTGGACCACACTCATTTTGTCTAAGAAGACAACACACCACTTCATTCTCACAACACATCTGCCTGATTCACAGAATAGTTACATAAATATAATGTCTCCACCTTAGACATGATTAAAAAAAACTGACACATAAAAGCTAATTTAATTATGCACCTTTTAAACGTAAGTAAATTACATCATTAATTTAAGATGTTTGTCTTTGGCATAACATAAGAAAACACTGTCAGAGTGATCATTCTTTGTGATCATCTTGTGATATATTCACAATGACAACTTCATTTCTTTCTCTGTAAGGGTTGCTACACATGAACCTTTATATCTAATAAGCATGACTGGCTTCAGTTAAGGAACAAATTCTTAAGCAATTTTGCAGTTCCCTGCTCATGCAGGATGATTTATGTACAGCAAAACATGTAAGTAATAGGAACTATACTTCTTCTAATGTAACAGAGAGAGAGAGAGATAGATAGAGAGAGAGAGAGAGAGAGAGAGAGAGAGAGAGAGAGAGAGAGAGAGAGAGAGAGAGAGTGTGTGTGTGTGTGTGTGTGTGTGTGTGTGTGTGTGTGTGTGTGTAAAATGCAGACTACTTTGTCTCTTGTAAAACAATAATGCATGCCCCCCCCCCCCCCCCACATGAGTATTACAAATTCTTAACACGTCGTACAAACTCTTGTATGTAGCACATTGTAGTAAGTGAACCACAAGTACACTACTTTTAATATCTCAGATTAAACACACACAATAATATTGACATGTATGACTACTACTTTAAATAATATGTAATTGTCCCCTACTTGAAAATTGTTAGAGCACCACATATTTAACCTGCCTAAGTAGAGTTAATTGGCAGCCCCTCAACACAATAAACAGGGCAAATGTATGTACAAACACATGCACACAGCTTCAACATCTTAATTATAACCAGAGAGACCTCACATCATGACCAGAATAGTGGAATTACTTGAGCACACAAACTAGACAGTCAAGAAAGGTAATGCACAACTGTATGGCTTCCTCCACATACGAGGCTTCAGGCCCAGCGTAAGCCATGTAGAATGCAAAACAAAGAGCATAAAAAGCTACAGACAAAAATAGGATAATGAAGTATGGGCAAATAGTAAAAAATCACAAGAAACTCTTCATTCTAATTATTAAAAAAAAATTTCTTCCTAAAATTCTTCATATGCAGAAGTTTTGCTATGTTTTTACTTGACTGAGCTTCAAATAATAAATGAAACAAAGTGTGGCAAAATAAACTCAAATTTTGTATAATGCCCTTGTCTACAAAACATTTTTAGTTTAAAAATCATACTACAGAAGTGGTAGCAGTTGATAATAAATTTTCATAAAAGTCTTGAGTGCTTGGACTTTTAAGACAACTATAACTATCTCCATGAATGAAAATGTTTAAAAATGGATAATGAGACTCACACCACTTGTATCCTCACCACTGACTGAGACTCTCTGGAAATGCGGCACAAAGTCAGTTTCATCAGGGAGATCATTATCCAGACCATCACAATGAGATGGCTCATAATGGCTGCGTCTCTCCTCGAAGTCACGAGCAAAGCTAAATAACAACATAGTGTAGTTAGAAAATAACATGGCCTGAATACGAACCAACAATTAATTAAAACTGCTGCTACATGACCAAAAGTTTTACAGAAGTGTTTTCATCAGATCAAAATTATGCATAATTTTTCCAACAAAGACAATTCTGCAATTTAATACAGTTAAAGCATTACAACCGAGGATGATTAAGGTTGCTTCTAGTCAAAAATGTGAAAAACCTTCACACTAAACTCACTTCTAAACACAGAAACAATTTTATGATATAAAATCTTTCAATGCCCTCATCAATGTCATCAGCAGTAAATCTAGAATCTGACATGGGATACCTCAGACCAGACATTTCAAGTAACTTTCATAATATGAATTTGACCCTCACTAGCCCAGGAGAAGTAACGCTCATCATACAATCTTTAAAATCAAAACCATCTAGTGGGTATGATGAAATATCAACAAAGTTAATTAAAGAATGTGAGTCTGAGTTAAGTAACATATTAAGCTATCTGTGTAAACCATCATTTATCAGTGGAGTATTTCCTGAAGGGTTGAAATATGCTGAAGTTAAGCCACTGTTTAAGAAGGGAGATAAAGAAATGGCGCCAAATTTCCATCCAATTTCACTTTTGCCAGCAATCTCAAAAATTTTAGAAAAGTTAATGTACAATCAGCTTTATAACCATCTTATCACAAATATTGTAACATATTGTCAAAGTCGCAGTTTGGATTTCTAAAGGGTTCTGATTTTGAGAAGGCTATCTACACTTACAGAGAAAATGTACTTAATTCATTAGACAAAAAATTGCAGGCGATTGGTATATTTTGTGATCTGGCAAAGGCATTTGACTGTATAAATCACAATATCTTTTTAAGTAAATTAGAATATTATGGTGAAACAGGAAATGCTGCAAAATGGTTCAAATCTTATATCTCTAGCAGGAAACTAATGGTGTTATTACGAAAGAGACATATATTAAGCTAACAGACATCACCCAACTGGGAACTAATTACATGTGGTGTCCCACAAGGTTCCATCTTAGGCACCTTACTTTTTCTTATGTATATCAATGACCTTTCATCAGCAACATTACCAGATGCCAAGTTTGTTTTGTTTGCTGATGATACAAACATTGCAATAAATAGCAAATCAAGAGAAGTCTTAGAAAGATGGGCTAGTAAATTATTTGTGGGCATTAATCACTGGTTCCTAGTCAATTCTTTGTCACTAAACTTTGAAAAAACACACTACATGCAGTTCAGAACTTGTAAGGGGTGCCCCACGAGTAGATGCCTAACGTATGATGACAAGCAGACAGAAGTGGAGAGCATTAAATTTTTAGGATTACAGCTTGATAATAAATTCAACTGGGAGAAGAACACCACAGAACTGCTGAAGCATCTAAACAAATCTCTATTTGCAGTGCAAACTCTGTCAGACATAGGGGATATAAAAATGACAAAGCTGGCATACTATGCTTACTTTCATTCCATAATGTCATAAGGGATTATTTTTTGGGGTAATTCATCAAGCCAAGCTAAAGTTTTCTGGGCACAAAAACATGCAGTAAGAGTTATATGTGGTGTGAACTCAAGAACATCGTGCAGAAGCCTGTTTAGGGAACTAAGGATACTAACTACTGCTTCCCAATATATTAATGAAATTTGTCATTAAAAATATATCACTTTTTCAAACCAACAGCTGAGTTCATGGACTCAGTACTAGAAATAAGAATAATCTTCACAAGGATTTAAAGTCACTTACTCTTGTACTCAGGAACACACATTTTCAACAACTTGCCAGCTTAACAACCAATGAAATTCAGTTTAAGAGAAGCCTAAAGGATTTATTGGTGGCCAACTCTTTCTACTCTATCGATGAATTTCTCAGTAGAACTGTTTTGTGTGTGTGTGTGTGTGTGTGTGTGTGTGTGTGTGTGTGTGTGTGTAAAGTACAATCTAACTTCTGCATCACTTCAGTGCAGTAATGTGTTCATTTTAAATAAGTATTGTAGTAGTTATATGTTTATTACCTTATAAATAAAAAAACATTTTTTTTTAATTCTAAATTCAGTGCATTAATGTGAACTTAATAAATGAGTGCTGTAAAACGATCCTTTCATATAGTGTTAAAATATATCATTCCAACTGATACCTGTGGAAGGTACATTAGCTTATTTGTTTTAGTTGTAAATATTTGTCATGTATTATTGTTTTTCTGACATGTTCTACATCCTGGACACCTCCTCACTATGGATTAATTGGAATGAAAGTAAATCTAATCTAGTTTAATCTAATCTATACAAACCGATCCAAGCTATTTCTAGTACCAATGTTCTATCTAAGAGGGTGCAAAACACTATATAGTACAAAGAATCATTTTGCTGCATATGTTTATGCATTACTGGTATCATCTTAAAGCTGTGTACAAAAGGCTCAAGAGCAGATCACAATCTACAATCACTATTATTAAAAAATATTTTCATTCATACTTTGGGTAAAAATTCATTTATTGTTGAAATCATTAATCCTGTTGCAATTGGTCACAGGTGAATTAACTCAACTAGAAGTGAAGACAATACACTTATAGTTTCAGCTGACCTACTGACCGAGGAAAGTTACTGTTCTAAGGTCCTTCCATCAGAAACTCACTATAGCCAACATGACAAAAGTTGGTCTGCTGCAGTATTCTATTTAATCTCTATAGGTAATTCTACAAACAAAAACGGAGCTGGTGATCTCAAGACAAGAGGTAAGCTGAGATGTTTTCTTCACTCACTAATGTCAGCCCAAGTTTCAGTGTACTGTGTTGCAATGTGCTGTGACACTAAGTGCTTTGCTTGCATAGTTATCTGGAGATGTTTTTCATAATACATTGGCAAATTAGTAAGTTGGTTAACTCAGCCATGAATATCAGTAGAGGTTATATTGTTAACCATTCCATAAAAGTTGACACATGATCTTATGAACTGTGTGACTGTCTTTAAAAAAATATTACATAACCTCACTACATATCAAATTGAATTTTGTCAAAAACTTTCTGAAAGTGAGAGAGACAAGTAATCAAATAGATTCATTTACTTGCAGGAGAAGTCCCAAAGTATCACTGAAGCAAAAATTTGGAAGAGAGATTTCCAGAACTGAAAATTAGGGTAGAAATGGGTGAAGAACATATCCTTGATTTGTTGAGCAAAGGTGAAAATAAGATAAAGCTGTATTTTGCAAGTGCATGCAAGGATATTTTAGGCAAATTTAGAAGGAAATAAACTGCTCAAAAAAAAAAAAAATTGCATCACCCTCATGACATGCCATGTTTGTGTTACTTTTCCTTTTTTTACTATCAGAAAACTCTTTCACAGTATTCTATTGATTACAAGAAATCATTAAGTACAGGCAGCTCTGAAAAGGAGGTAAAAGTACACCTGAATTATCAGTGTAGTTCAACAGTATGCACTGTGAATGAGACAGTGTGGTTTACGCACTTTGTTTGTCCTGTCAACATGGCTTAAAGGTTCATTTCAGGCTTGGACTGGGCACACGCTGTCACTTTACATTTATAATGACCAGAATGGCATTCTTCCACTAAGTTTGAGTCATGGGATAACTGCAGCATCACACAGACTGCCATGAACATAGCACTGTATCATTGGTATGTGGCTGGAGCTGCATAGGAATTATCAATAGAAGAGAAAGTACAGCATGCAGAAATGAAGTGCATTGGTACCCCATTATTCAACAGACAAATGTCTTATACGTTAATGTGTTTTTCTAACCATTTAGTTGCTCCACAAAAAGTTTTGAGTGTTAAAATTGCTCAAAATGAGAAAGGTTAGGGGTAATGGGTTTATTAGCTCTGTTGGTTCCTGGTGCTATAAATGTAGGTGGATGACATGCATCATAGACTGTTAACATGGTAGCTAATCAGACTCTAGTAGCAATTACTTTGAGAATGGTGTTCAACAATATCTCTTATCTATCTGATGAGTGTTAGACCATTGTACAAACACAGCGTGAAACAGTTTCTACATTTGTGCCTTTCTACTCAACATGTGGTATTGTGTAAAGATGGGAGGGTGTTGATTCATGAACTGTGATTCTTGTAAAACATACACACAGAAAGATAGATTGTGTTACTAATTTTAATTCCACCAGATCCAAATAATATCTGTTACTGCCCCTTTCTACCATTGGAGAGGGGGTATGTGTGTTTGCAGGGAGGGGGAGATCTATGTGAATTGGCACTCTATAATCACAGTCAGTCACGGATGTACAAGGGTAGTGTCTTTGACAACCAATCAAAAAGTCCTGGGTTCCAGGTTCAATTCCAGCCACTATATATATATAATTGTAATATAAATTGTCACCAACGGTGGCATTGTGAAAGACTTCCAGTATACACAGCCACCCTCATTCTGTCAAAGGCCTTGAAAAAAAGTGCAAATGAGCAGAAAGAGAGGGCAGCATCTATCAGTGTGCAAAGTTGCTCCTAAAGATAGAAGAATCAGCAGTATGTGGATGCAGAAGGCAACATTAAAGACATATAATGTCTTCCACGGAAAATAAAGCCTGGAATTGGCAAAAACTGTCCTGATCATCTCTACATTGGAAAAAAATTTAGATTATACCCCTCATTCTGTTTTCTGTGTGGGGGGACTGCCAACATTATATAGTAAAAAAAAGGCTCAAACTAGATATGTTGTGGCCCGAAATGAGATTTTCACTCTGCAGCGGAGTGTGCGCTGATATGAAACTTCCTGGCAGATTAAAACTGTGTGTCCGACCGAGACTCGAACTCGGGACCTTTGCCTTTCGTGGGCAAGTGCTCTACCATCTGAGCTACTGAAGCATGACTCACACCCGGTCCTCACAGCTTTACTTCTGCCAGTATCTCATCTCCTACCTTCCAAACTTTACAGAAGCTCTCCTGCCATGTTGTGGATTGATGAAGTGAAATGGAAAGAAGATGGTACAACAAAAATACAATTTGTTATGAACAGGAAGGTAAGGTAGAGAGTGAGTTACTGTAAACAGTTAAAAGAAAGAATTTCTCTCATTACAATTTACTGCAGCCTATACCAACAGATATACGTGCTCACACCACAAGCAGGAACCAAGAAGAAACAACCAGAGTAGAAAGACAAAGTGTTCAGATTAGACAGGGCTTAAGGTGAGCATGCAGTCTCAACCCCCTCTATTGTATAGTGTAGTTTTTTTTAATGTTTCATGAACCAAATTTGTGACAACTAACCATGATGTGGTAATGTTAGTAAGCTTACAAGTAAGCGACATTATCACTGTGAAAACAAGGCAATGTGCTGTGTATTTGAATAATGAGAATTTCTAAAATCTTAATTTGCGATCAAATTTGATGAATGTAATCCACTAATATGCATACTACCTATCCAGAAGTTGATGTATGGAAGAAAGAATTGCCAATAGAAATAACAACAATTTGATTTTAAAACTTTTATCTGTCAACACTTTCATTTCAGAAGCAATGTGGTCAAATACTTTTATGGTTGCACACTTTGCTCCATTCTGTGCAAGATGGTTAAATTGTGGAAAGTGGAGGCTATTTTCTTCCTAGTGCTATATTTATGAACGCTACTATTATTTTTAAGATGCAACTGATTCTTCATGATAAATTGTGTAAGGGATTAAATGGACTGAAGGTGGTGTTAGTATGCATAACTTTTTAAACATTTGGCTACATGAAGTCTGAGGATGGAAATTAAATATCTGTGCAATATTTTGTGTGTATTTGTGGAAGTGCCCCAGAAAATTATTCAATATGATATAAATTAATGGAAGTAAACATAGTAATGCTTTATTACCGAAGTGTTTGTGCAGATCTTTAATAACATTATTTTCAACTCAAGTTTCGACCAGTACACACATACAGAAATTTTGAACAATCATTTTAACACATTCTTTTCCCTCGAGCACTATTCCTATGGTTGTTCTTAGTGTTATTCGTAGTGTTACTAACAACGATAGATCTTGCATTGTACAGAACTGAGTGAACTGTGTTTTTTTCCTACATGACAGACCATTTAACAAGAACCAATCAATAATACTTCAAATATTTGATTTATTACTTCTTCTATTGTCACTTCTCTGTTGGGATTGATTATAATACTTTTATCAACGTCTAAAAGCACTATTTCTGCTTTATTGGTGTAAAATGGAAGGTCATTTGTACACAGCAAGAACTGTAAATGTCCCACAATTGAACACTGTGGAACACTCAGTAATTTGTTCACACTCAGAAGATTCATTCCAAGATCTGCACGAGTTACCTCATGTAACCCTTTGCTTCATCCATCCTCAAAAGCCTTGAACTTCAAGTTTCTCCAAAATAATTTTGTGATTTACTCAGTCAAATGTTTTAGGCTGATCACAAAGACTTCTAGCAGGTGAAATATTGTTGTTTAGATATTTTAACACATGGTCAGTGAAATAGTAGATGGCATGTTCAATGAAAAGGCCCTCCTGGAATCCAAATTCTGATTAAGAATCTTATACATTCAGATGTGCTCAGCTATTCTCAAATACATTACCCTCTCCAAAACTTACAAGAAGTCTGTCTGGAAAGATACTTTGCGTAAATGAAACATTAAATGTATTTTTGAATATGGTAGCTACACCAGACATAAATGTTATTAATATTTTGCCAAAAATGTTACAAACCCCATTAGAACTCGAGCTTTTAAGTGTGTTAATTATTTCACTGTTTCCTTGGAAGAAGTTGGAGTGATTTCTTCATCAAATGTTTGTGATACTGTTCAAACTGTATATTGTCACTCCATAACCACAATTACGTCCAAATACAAAAGTAGGGTCCTCAATAAAATACAGCACGTAGCACTGGAAGGACGTTTTATTGTAAACACCTATGTACAGACAGAACAGAACTCAACTCCTGGAATATTCCAGAGCATTCAAACATTACTGACATCAGGAATTTTGAGGACTTTCCAGAAATGATAAACACTAAATAACAAATTTTTTTTGTGATCGGGTTTGAGTTGACAAGCTACAGCACAACAGCTAGTGACACTAACTGCTACGCCACACTGAGTGCAGCACAGCTCATGCCATTGCACCCTATAGTGCAGAAGAAGCCACTCATTGTTTCAGATGCAATTACTGGAACCACAACAGCCCCCTGGTCTTCTACTGTCTACTGTATATTGTGGTGCTGACAGATACTAGCATTCTTGTCATGTTGTAACATCCCTGCACTATGATGAACACTGAAGGTTGTCCCTGCCATCAGAGCTTTGTGACTGTTGAGTGGGTCTTTAGTTTCCGTGAATGAGAAGCAATCATTATTAATCTGCACTTCTGGACTGTAGCAGGCACCATATGGAGGACATGGACAATATCTCTGCACTTCAGTCTCCTTGATAAAACGTCAAAAGATCATAATCCTTTACGTCACATGTGCCGTCCAGCAATCAACAAAGGATACAATACTGCCCACAGTAGTGCTTTAGTAACTTACCCGATAGTCTGTCTCTCCTCGCAGGCATAAAACTACATACCAGATCTCCTGGGCAGTACACCTCATTGTCTGGTGATGGCGTTATTGCACTCTTTGTCCTCCTCATGGGTATCCAGAGTCTGTAGACAAACCAGCTGCCTCGCTTCTTTGGTGCTGGTAATGAGGCGTTTCATGTAGTCATCCTCAATATTGTCCAGTGGAAACAGAAAAACTATAACCATTGTCGATTCAGCTTCACAACCATGGAGCAGAAAGAATAGCTTCAAATCTGTCGCGTCTTGCTTCACTGTGTTACATGTATCATAACACATAGTACTGTTTCCTAATCTCCGTTTCACATCAACGTACATCCAGAGCACGCAAGACCATTCATCTGTATGCAGAACGCTATTGTCTCCCTGTGGGTGATGTCGCATTGTGAAATTATCTCTGATGCCAGTCTCAACTGGAAAACTTTTCCAAGACTATAGATTATCACACAGTGTGCTCCATACTTCAAAATTGTGTCTCCTAAAAGGAACCTTGCAAATTTTTGGAGCTTCAGCAATCGGCAAAGCTTTAATGACGGCATGGTCAATGGGTTGTCAGTACAGACTATTATTCACTTATTCCCATTTGTTGACTTAGAGAATCACCCAGCATAGTAAATCCAATTTGGTGGAATGGTACTGCTGCAGTTGGAATTGGTACCACATGCCACAGAGGTAACTGTGGATTGTGCTTTTGTAACTGACTTTCCTTACAGTGCCTCACATAGCATCTTAACTGTTAAGGGCAGTAGAGGCCGGGCCAGTGGTGCCCGTGCCCGATTTTATCGAGAGTCTTCACAAATTACCAAAGACTGGATGTTGGCATGCAATGGAAATATTTCAGAGTCACTGGCTGCAGATACATGGGATGACGAACAACCATTTCCACCTAATCAGGTCATAGGTCATCTTATACAATAGTCCATTTAGTAATTGAATTGCTCTTCAGTCATTTCCTCCCCCTTACGGCTTCTAAGGTTTTCAGCAATGATGAATTTTCCCTCTGTTCAGCAGCCATGTCATACTCAATGCAGCAATGACAGATTTTATCCACACTGCTGCAGTCATTTAAAGATTTCCTTGAAAGGTAATCAACATCCTTGTGCTTACATCTGTATACCATTGTGATATCATACTTTTTAAGCCTCAGTTCCCATATCACCAGTTGACTCCAAGGATCCTTCAGGGTAGATAGTGGGCATAGAGAATGGTGGTCCACCACATTGGTGAATAGTCTGTCAAATAAATATGGTCAGAACTTGTTGATGGCCCAAGCAACTGCAAGCCACTCTTCATTGGGTGTAGAGTAGTTCCTCCTGGACTTTGAAAGTACTCTGGAATCATAAGCTATCACCTTTCAGCACCATCCTGAATTTGTACTAGAAAAGCACCTATCCCATGACTGGTAGTGTCAATGTGAAGTTCCGTTTCAGTATACTCATTATGTAAAGATAGGACTGGATACAATGGTAGCATCTCTTTGAGGACAAGGATAGATCTTTCCTGTATCTTATCCCAGAAAAATTAAGCCTCTCCCTCGGCTAGTCGTTCCAAGCAATGTACCACAGTACACGGGCCACCGACTCAGGTGCTTTACTAAATAACAATCAACTGCAAGTTTTAACATCTGCATTTATGATTTTGAATAAAAGGCCTGAGTGCCAGAGGCCCTCAATGAACCTGCAGGATAGTCCCTAAAATATCACATATATATGTACAACTAGTAGTTAAATTAATGCAGAATTATTTGGTTCTGCATGTAAGGTACAAACAATATGTCAGACACTGTAGAGCAAAAACCATTATTATTGCATATGTGCAAGTGTTGTAATATTTATGAACGTATTTTTAATTTCCAACCATTGATACCAGATTTTAATAAAAGTATAAAGTATCATTCTAGTCCCTTAAGGATGGAAAGTTTTAAAAGAAAATATTGGATGATCCTTTCACGGGCTATCAGAAACGAGATGGACTGCATGGACAGATGTCGTGTAAACACTTGCTAAGCAATTGCCAGAATTACAAAGGGCGACTCAGTTTGCTTTTGACTTTAATTTGACTGCTTAGGCTAAAGATCACACAGAATTATTTAAAGTCATTGCAGTATGTCTTTATGTTTCAATGTGGTACCAAAGTATTAGCTGCAATAAACATGTGTAACACTGTGCTTCAAGCAAGTTAAGCCACAATAGAGACTGAAAGTACCAATTTAAAGTCTAGCTCTTCCACAGCGGTCGGGTGCGGTTGCTAAACGGAAAGTTCAGTGATCTGCCCATGTCTCGCATGGTCAGACAAGCGAGTTTGTGTGCTCAGTGCGGGAATATTTCGAGAGAGAGAGAGAGAGAGAGAGAGAGAGAGAGAGAGAGAGAGAGAGAATGGTGCAGCTCTGTTGCCTCTAACGAAGGTAGTCAAAGAACTGCAGACGCTTTGAAGACACACAAAAATACTGTAGCGAAAATTTGTAAGAGTAAATGCTGTGCAGAAGGGGAAGAGTCTGGTTCATCCGAATTGCTGATACCCGGTAAAGAGGAGGGACTCCCGCGTCATAAACTTGGACTTTTCAACAAGACACTGTTCGTCGTCATATGTATCGATATCACGCAGCCCCGGATCTACGATATTTCCGAGCCGGGGCAAAAACTGTTAATATCTATTTTTCAAAAATATGGCGCACATCTTTCTGAAGAATTTGATATACTGCACATATATGTTCGAGGAAATGTGAGACATGTTATTTGGTCTTAAGTGTGCCACGCCTCTTCACACAGCATTCTTCCACTGCACGTCACTGTATTTCGCTCTGCGCAATTCAAACTTGCATATTTTGTAATGGAAGCCATCAAACCTGTATTCACGACAGCGGAAATTAAAACATCCTGTGATGCCTCTCCTGTTCCCAGTCAGCTGATTTGACATCTTACCCCTCTTTATAAAATTAAATATGGAAAACATAAAACCAGTAAAGACAAGAGACAAGCCAGACAGAACACATTTCTTCAGTCCTTAAGTCCCACCATTTTTTTTTTTTTTTTTTTTTTTTTGTCTCAACTTGCTACAGCTTTACACGACCCCATTTACATAATTAACAGGACAGGATGTAGCTCGCTAACTGCCAATGTGAAATGCCTATTAGGCCTACTGCAAGTAAAAAGTTCAATGTTAGGAAATAGTTTCACATTTCATTTATATGCTCCAGTTTCTTAAGCATGAAATCGAAAAGTAGTAGTAGTACGAAATTTTTATTTGGAATCGTCATATTCTTCTATATAATTTGTGTGATGTCACCGTTTCTTCTTCTTTCTCGTTCTAACAAACAACTAATTCTGCAACTATTCCTGCCATTGACAAAATTCATTCTCCGGTTAACTTCACTAACCCTGCCAGGTTCACAGATTTCGAAATCCCGCGTTTTTACAACGCGTTTTTCGCGCTATTCAGAGAACAGAATTGATGCTGCGGCTGCTACCTGGCACTGTACAATTGGCCCTTAGGCTACAGTCAACGATAGCTCCGATATCGGTGGATTCCGTCACAGCCGACATCGGCTGGAGACGGCCAATCTTTTCAGATCAGTGCGCCAACACGTGCACAGTCACACGTAGCCGATCTTATAGCTCTAACGTACAGACTTCGGACGACAGTTGGTGAAATTAGAATCAGTTTGTTTTCTTCCATCAAATCGACCGACGTTCTCGCACACTAAATATGGAGCGTAAGCAATTGACAAGTTTAGTCGAAGAAAGGGCGAGTTTGTGGCATCCTGAGGATAATCGAGATTACTTCAGAATATGTGGACTTCGAATCCTCGAATAGGCAAAATCTTTCACAGTATCTTATGCTACACTTTATGCTTGCCTTTCACTCGTGTGCTGAATGACAGTCATTGAACATTAGCTGACGTATGTCTGCACAACTTTTAAAAAATGCAGCGAAACAGAGTGTTTATAATTTGTTTTCAAGGTGTATTGAATCATATTATTTTTCTTTCATATATATATATATATACTGGGTGATCAAAAGGCAGTATAAATTTGAAAACTGAATAAATCACAAAATAATGCATGCTTGGAATGACATGGGGTTTTATTAGAACCAAAAAAAATACAAAAGTTCAAAAAATGTCCGACAGATGGCGCTTCATCTGATCAGAATAGCAATAATTAGCATAACAAAGTAAGACAGAGCAAAGATGACGTTATTTACAGGAAATGCTGAATATGTCCACCATCATTCCTCAACAATAGCTGTAGTCGAGGAATAATGTTGTGAACAGCACTGTAAAGCATGTCCGGAGTTATGGTGAGGCATTCGCGTCGGATGTTGTCTTTCAGCATTCCTAGAGATGTCGGTCGATCACGATACATTTGCGACTTTAGGTAACCCCAAAGCCAGCAATCGCACAGACTGAGGTCTGGGGACCTGGGAGGCCAAGCATGACGAAAGTGGCGGCTGAGCACAGGATCATCACCAAACGACGGGCGCAAGAGATCTTTCACGCGTCTAGCAATATGGGGTGGAGCGCCATCCTGCATAAACATCGTACGTTCCAGCAGGTGTTTATCAGCCAGGCTGGGGATGATGCGATTCTGTAACATTTCGGCGTACCTCTCACCCATCACGGTAGCAGTTGTTGTTGTTGTTGTTGTTGTTGTTGTCTTCAGTCCTGAGACTGGTTTGATGCAGCTCTCCATGCTACTCTATCCTGTGCAAGCTTCTTCATCTCCCAGTACTTACTGCAACCTACATCCTTCTGAATCTGCTTAGTGTATTCATCTCTTGGTCTCCCTCTACGATTTTTACCCTCCACGCTGCCCTCCAATGCTAAATTTGGGATCCCTTGATGCCGCAGAACATGTCCTACCAACCGGTCCCTTCTTCTTGTCAAGTTGTACCAAAAACTCCTCTTCGCCTCAATTCTATTCTACAAAACCAGAATCACACATTTCCTCGAAGAAAAAAGGCCCGATAACGGTAGATAGGGTAAATCCAACCCATACCGTGACTTCTCGTCGTGCAATGGAGTTTCAACGACAGTTCTAGGATTTTCGGTAGCCCAAATTCTGCAGTTGTGGGCGTTGACAGACCCTCGGAGCGTGAAATGAGCTTCGTCGGTCCACAACACGTTACTCAACCAATCGTCATCTTCCGCCATCTTTTGAAACGCCCGACCAGCAAAAGCCCTCCGCTCCACTAAATCGCCAGGTAACAGTTCATGATGCCGATGGATTTTGTACGGATAGCATCGGAGGGTACGCCTCAGTGCCAACCAAACAGTAGTGTACGGAATGCCGGTCCGACGTGCGACTGCACGACCGCTGACTTCCCCGTGCATAGACGAACCCGCTACAGTCGCCATTTCTTCCTGAACTGTCCCAGCAGCATTACGCCTTATGCTCGGTTGGCCACCACGGGGTCTATCGTCTAAACAACCCGTGGCTTCGAACTTCGAAAACATTCTCGCCACAGCTGCATTTGTCAACGGACCTTTACCCGTTCAAATCCCCTTCCTATGGCGATAGGATCGTAACACTGAACTAGCACATTCCCCATTCTGATAATACAGCTTCACTAAAAGCGCCTTTTCAGGTAACGTCAACATGCTGCGACTGCTGGTGCATCTGATTCTCTCTCATTACAGCTCCTTTTATACATGATTGTCATGCGCAGTCACTGACGTTTTGCTGTCCAGCACCATCTGCAGGACATTTTGTGAAATTCGTTTTTTTTTGTTCTAATAAAACCTCATGTCATTCCAAACATGTGTGTCAATTTTCACCTCTCTATCTACGTTAGTCCGTGGTTTATTAAGTTTTCAAATTTATACTGACTTTTTGATCACCCGGTGTATATATAAATATAAAAGCTATATGTAAACTGAATGAGCTACAAACCAAAGACACCGTCAAAAGTAAATTAACGAGTTGTTTTGTGGCAAGGATAATATTAATTATCTATATGAAACAAAGTAAGAAATACGCTGTTCAGTTTATTAATTCATGTATCTTTATCCTTTTTGTTTCGGGAAGTGGTAGAGTACGGACGTATGCTTGGATCCAATGTCCCAGCATTGTTAAAACTGTGTATTTTAACCGTTCATTAAAAGTATTATAAAAATTATTAGAAAAGGAATATTTATTCGCACAGTTATAAGTTCAACTCCTATCGGTTCATCATTTCACTTTCCGCCGAGATCCTGCATCAAGAGGCCGGCCGAAGTGGCCGCGCGGTTCTGGCGCTGCAGTCTGGAACCGCGAGACCGCTACGGTCGCAGGTTCGAATCCTGCCTCGGGCACGGATGTGTGTGATGTCCTTAGGTTAGTTAGGTTTAACTAGTCTAAGTTCTAGGGGACTAATGAACTCAGCAGTTGAGTCCCATAGTGCTCAGAGCCATTTGAACCAACCTGCATCAAGAGGTTCTGTGCAGACAAGAATAATTACCGCCATATCTGGAGAAGCGTTCCTACATCGACATTGTCACACTCAAGACTAAACACAATGGGATTAATGAGAAGGTAATGACTTAAAGACTCAGACTTGATAGGCACTTACTGAACATGATTTACTTATACTAAAAATAATGTGCTTCGTGTGTTTAAGAACTTATAGACAGATGGACAGTTTCAATGGTCGCAGTGGTTATTTGGTACAGCACACTACCGGAAGCAGTAATACATAATGCAAATCATGTCGATTGACCTTGAATGTAATGATATACAAGGTCTGTTGATATTGGTATCGGTTAAAGGTCACCCAAGATTGTTCAGAGATTCATAAATTACTTTCAAAATTTTCTCAACTATTGTTTCCAATTAATTTTTCCAATTATTCAAGCAATTATTAATCCATCTCCATTTCCACATCCCTATTCAAACGTCACTACGAATTATCCCCAGTATGTTACAGAATGTTTCTCCCGTCATCTCATACATTCGTAAAACATGACTGGTTATTCCGATAACAGAAGACAGAGTGTAAAGTACTCGCGATGTTCTTTACGTTACAGGAAATCTTCACATGCATTCAGCGTCTCTTCCTTAGCAGAAGGCGCTATGCAGCACTCGTATCCAAGCACAGAGGCGTTGGGGTATACACCCAACCCTAAGAGGTTAAAAATCTAACCTACTTCACACACAGAATAGATTCTAACATAAGCTAACCTCCTTGACCCTGCTAAAAACTGACGAAGAAGATAGGAGGTATCATGACCACACTGTCGGCCGAAGCTATCGGGCGACCTATGGCGACGGTATCTGAAGACCATTGTCGATGCCACTGTGACCACAGCCTAAGGTTGCGGTCACAGTAGCTCCGATATCGGTGGGTTCGGCCGACGGCCGACATCGGCCGCAGACAGCCGATCTTTTCAAATCAATACGCCAATACGTGCGCGGGCACAATATAGCCGATCTTGTCGCTAGCTTTGGACAACAATCGGTCAAATTAAAAGCACTTTGTTTTCTTTGGTCAAATTGACCGACGTTATCGCACACAAAATATGGAGCATAATTAACAGATATCGTAATTGAGTTATAGTTCGGAATCTATGGACTGAAATCGCAGGTTTATTCTAAACCTCAAATAGGCCAAATCTTTATTGGAAATTTTAGGTGTAGATTACAACCTCAAAAAATAAGGGTGGAGTATTTTATATGCTTATAGCTACTGTACTGGATCTTTTTTGTGGTAAGTTGTCATAAATAGTCTACAAATTATTATTATTACTGCTTACTGGTGTTTTATGTCAGTAAGGTAGAGATTCTGCTAATATGAAGTGGTTTGCAACTGTGGTGTACGGTATGTATTTCCACTTTTAAGTGCTTTAGGTTTTCAGAGTATCTTATGCTACACTTTATGCTTGTTTTTCACTCGAGTGCTAAATGACGTCTGCACAACTTTAAATAAATATAGCGAAACAGAGTGTATGTAACTTGCTTTTTGAGATCAACACGAATTATCTCAAGTATGTAACAGAACGTTTCTCCTGTCATCTTATACATTCGTAAAATTTGTCTGGTTATTCCGATAACTGAGGACAGAGTATGCAGTAGTCGCCAGGTTCTTTGAGAGACAAGAAAGCTCATTCAAACTGCATTCGGCATCTCTTTAATTAGCAGAAGCCGATATGCAGCACTCATATCCAAGCACAGAGGTGTTGTGGAATCCACCCCACTCAAAGAGGTTAAAATCTAACCTACTTCATACATATAATATATTTTAACCTAACCTCATTGACCCTATCCAAAACTGACGAAGGAAATCGGACGCACGATGACTACGCTATCCGCCATAGTTCTCGGGCGACCTCTGGCGACAGTGTCTGAGAACTTGTCTGTGCCACTGTGAACACAGCCTTGGTAGTGTAGCCATCTGGCAAAAATTTTCTGTCAAAATTTCATTTTCTTGGATACACCGAGAAGTTAATATGTAATCTTTCTTGTCTGTTATTCCTGTTAGTTGTTTATTTCCACTCTGTAGTCTGAATTTAAGGATTTTGCTAATAATTATAACAACGCTTATCATTCGCACACTGAATCAACCATATAAACAAAGAGCTACTGGCAGTCATCCGTTCGGGCTTATTCGGCTTAGCTCGTATAGCCCCGTCCCCTTTAGTCTGCGGGAAAGCTTTTTTATTTCTAGATGCGACGGGGACTCCTCTGGCAAAGACATCGCGTACACTATGCATGCATTCAAAAATCAACTTATGATTCGTTCAGAAATCAACTTAGAACGTGTTCAAAAAACGGGGATGCTAGATAGACGACTGGGACCCTCTAATGGCGGGATAATAACGCCTTCAACGTCGAACAATCGCCCGTAGAGCTTCATGAAACTGTAGCTCACCTTCCACGATCTACGACGGCTTGTGATGCTTTCAAGAAGTCCCATCGAAGAATGACTTTATGACTACATTCCGTAAAGACGAAAAATTCGAAGGGCTATGTTCTATCACGGATAGTTATTCTTGCAATATATCTCGTTAGTGAATTAATAATAAAAACAATAAACAGAAATGTCGAGATGGTGTTTTTAATGTTTCAGGTGTTCTACATAATTCTCTCCGTCGCCCCTTCCACCCCACCTCACGTGAGTACATTGCACACAGCGTTGATACAACCTTGTGAAGTTGTCAGGGAAGTCCTTCTTTCGGATGCTGTTCGACTCACAAGTCACGTTCGCACCTTCTTTGGTCTTAGCAAATCATCAGAGGAGCAATTTGCACTTCTTCGTTTTGTCGTTTTGTGATGGGTTCGCACTTTACCCACGGAGATCTTATCCAGAAAAAAGTCTGCATTTTGCGTTTCAATCAAATTATAGCGCGTCGACATGTCTTTTTTGTTTGGGGGTCAAAGTGTGCAGAATAACCTTTGAAGGAAATTCTCTCTTCTTGAAAATATTTTGAACAACGTCTTAAACATTCGATTTAGAATTGTTTAGTTCATTGCTGATTGTGTTATTTGTGACAATCTTGGCGCATTACGGCCGCACGTCCACTACTCAACGCTGCCTACTTACAACTTACTGGTTGAATGCACGTCTGTTGTTTACAGTTGTTAGTTCAAAGTTCAAACTGCCATCATAGTCACTGTGCTGATGCCGCTGATACGCCAGAAATAAAATCAGTCTCTGGAACTTTCTTGATGAACGGTTTCTGTTCCTATCAGCTGGATGTTATTTCCTATTTGCAGTTTCCATAAAAATTGTTTTCGAATCACAGAGTACCATTTTCCTTAGCTGGTGACAAGCATTCTCAATTACACAAAAGGATGTCCTCCTCGAATGTTTAAATCTCATATGGCAGACAGGAGTGTTCCCCACCTCGTGGAGGGAGGCAATTCTCATCCCTCTCCTCAAACCAGGGAAGGACC